>NC_082641.1:168492754-168794807 GCF_028023285.1 Balaenoptera ricei | reverse complement strand
ACAGAGGACCACTTCTCCAAGGTTGAGAAACATAACTAACCTTCCACATACGTAAACATACAAGTAGAAATTTAGACAAAATGAGAGAGCAGAGGAATATGTTCCAGACAAAGGAACAAGATAAAACTCTGAAGAAAAACGAAGTGACATGTAGATAAGCAATCTACCTGAGAAAGTGTCAGAGTAATGATCGTAAAGATGATCCAAGAACTTGGGAAAAGAATGGATGCACAGAGTGACAAGTTACAAGAAGTTTTTAATAAAGAGTTAGAAAACATAAAGAACAATCAGAGATGAAGAATATAAGAACTGAAACGAAAAATACACTAGAAGGAATCGATAGCAGAATTAATGAGGCAGAAGGACAGATAAGTGAGCTGGAAGACAGAGTGGTGGAAATCACTGCCATGGAACAGAATAAAGAAAAAAGAATGCAAAGAAATGAGGACAGTTTAAGAGACTTCTGGGACAACGTCAAACACCAACATTCGCATTATAGTGGTCCCAGAAGAAGAAGAGAGACAGATAGGGTCTGAGAAAATACTTGAAGAGATAATAGCTGAAAACTTCCCTAACATAGGAAAGGAAACAGTCACCCAAGTTCAGGAAGCACAGAGAGTCCCATACAGGATTAACCCAGGGAGGAACATGCTGAGACACATAGCAATCAAATTGACAAAAAGTGAAAATATTAAAAGCAACAAGGGAAAAGCAACAAGTGACATACAAGAGCATTCCCATAAAATTATCAGCTGATTTTTCAGCAGAAGCTCTGCAGGACAGAAAGGAGTGGCATGATATATTTAAAGTGATGAAAGGGAAGAACCTACAACCAAGAATACTCTACCCAGCAAGGCTCTCATTCAGATTTGACAGAGAAATGAAAAGTTTTAGAGACAAGCAAAAGCTAAAGAATTCAGCAACACCAAATCAGTTTTACAACAAATGCTAAAGGAACTTCTCTAAGAGGAAAGGAAAAGGCCATAACTAGAAACAAGAAAATTATGAAATGGGAAATCTCTCCAGTAAAGGCAAACATAGAATAAAGGTAGGAAGTCATCCACACACAAATATGAAATCTAAACCAGTAATCATGAGAGGAGGAGAGTACAAATGCAGGATATTTGAAATGCATTTGAAATTGAGGTCAACAACTTAAAACATATATATGTATGTATATATACACATATATATATACATACTACATACATATATACAGCACTATATATATGTGTATATATATAGACTACTATATCAAAACCTCAAAATCTATAATAGATATACAAACAAGAAAGAAAATAGAATCCAAACACAACACTAATGATAGTCATCAAATCACAAGAGAAGAGAATAAAAGAGGGAAGGAAGAAAAAAGACCTACAAAAACAAATCCAAAACATTTAACAAAATGGCAATAAGGACATACATATCGATAATTACCTTAAAGGTAAATGGATTAAATACTCCAACCGAAAGGCATAGATTGGCTGAATGGATACAAAAACAAGACCCATATATATGCTGTCTACAAGAGACCCACTTCAGATCTAGGGACACATACAGACTGAAAGTGAGGGGATGGAAAGCACCTCTTTCTAAAACTATTCCAAAAAATTGCAGAGGAAGGAACACTTTCAAACTCATTCAATGAGGCCACCATCACTCTAATACGAAACCAGACAAAGAAACCAAACACACAAAAATCACAGGCCAATATCACTGATGAAAATAGGTACAAAAATCTTCAAAAAAATACTAGCAAAACCAAAACCAACAATACTTTAAAAGGATCATACACCATGATCAAGTGGAATTTATCTCAGGGATGCAAAGATTTTTTGATAGTCATATATCAAGCAATTTGATACACCACATTAACAAAGTGAAGAATAAAAAACATATGATCATCTCAATAGATGCAGAAAAAGCTTTTGTAAATTCAACATCCATTTATGATAAAAACTCTCCAGAAACAGGGCATAGAGGGAACATACCTCAACATTACAAAGGCCATGTATGACAAACCCACAACTAACATCATACTCAATGGTGAAAAGCTAATATCATTTCCTCTAAGATCAGGAACAATACAAGGATGCCTATTCTCACCCCTTTTATTTGACAAAGTTTTGGGAGTCCTAGCCACAGCAATAAAAGGAGAAAAAGAAATAAAAGGAATCCACATTGGAAAAGAAGTAAAACTGTCACTGTTTGCAGAAGACATGATACTATACATAGAAAATCCTAAAGATGCTACCAGAAAACTACTAGAACTCATCAGTGAATTTGGTAAAGTTGCAGTATACAAAATTAATGCACAGAAATCTCTTGCACTCCTATACTCTAACAATGAAAGATCAAAAAGAGAGATTAAAGAAACAATCTCATTTACCATTGCAACAAAAAGAATAAAATACCTAGGAATAAACCTACCTAAGGAGGCAAAAGACCTGTATGCAGAAAACTATAAAACACTGATGAAAGAAATCAAAGATGACATAAACAGATGGAGAAATATACCATGTTCTTGGATTGGAAGAATCAACATTGTGAAAATGACTATACCATCCAAAGCAATCTCAGATTCAATGCAATCTCTATCAAATTATCAATGGCATTTTTCACAGAATTAGAACAAAAAGGTTTACAATTTGTAATGGAAACACAAAAGACCCTGAAAAGCCAAAACAATCTTGAGAAAGAAAAACGGAGCTGGAGGAATCAGGCTCCCTGATTTCGGACTATACTACAAAGTTACAGTAATCAAAACAGTATGGAAAAATAAAAATGGAAACACAACACTCCAAAATCTATGGGATGCAGCAAAAGTAATTCTAAAAGGGAAGCTTATAATGATACAGGTCTTCCTCAAGAAACCAAAAACAAACAAAAACAAAACAAACAAAAACAAAAACAAAACAACAACAGAAAAACCTCAAATAAACAATCCAACCCACTGCCAAAAAGAATCAGAAATAAGAACAGAGCCCAAAGTCATCAGAAGGAAGGAAATAATGAAGATCAGAGAGGAAATAAATAAAATAGAGATAAAAAAGAAAAGATTAATGAAACCAGTAATTGGTTTTTTGAAAGGGTAAACAACACTGATAAACCTTTATCCAGGCTCACATAGAATAAAAGAAAGTGCACCCAATCAACAAAATAAGAAATGAAAGAGGAGAAATAATAACAAATAACACAGAAATAAAAAAGTCATAAGAGAATACTATGAACAGTTACATGCCAACAAATTAGAAAACCTAGAAGAAATAGACAAATTTCTAGAACCATACAAACTGTCAAGACTGAGTCAAGAAAAAATAAGAGAATTTGGACAGATCAATCACTAGAAGTGAAATTGAATTTGTAATAAAAAACAAAAGAAAACAAACAAACAAAAAACTCCTAGCAAACAAAAGTCCAGGACTGGACAGCTTCCCAAGGGAATTCTACCAAACACATAAAGGAGAACTAATACCTATCCTTCACAAACAACTCCAAAAAATTGAAGAGCACGGAACACTCCCATGTTCATTCTATGAGGCTGCCATAACCCTGATACCAAAACCAAAGACAATACAGAAAAAAAAAAAAAAAGAATATTACAGGCCATTATCTGTGCCTTCAAGAAAACTAAACCAACCATGGATATTGTAGACTTAGAATAATGGAAGGTCTTTAATGTTGAGAACTTTCCAACAATAGACTAGATTCTACCATAACTCTTCCTTTTCAGGTAGGGAGAGAAGGATCATTTTCACTAATTGAATAGGTTGCATAAAAAGTTGACCATTGTTCCAGTCCTTCCCATCATACACAGGTCCACTTGGGGCTGATAACATTGCCTTTGCCTTAACATGTGCAGGATGGCAAGTTCATAATCTTGCAACAAGGCTTTCACATAATGGCATTACTAATAATCAATGTAAAGTTTAACCACACAATACCTAAGAGCTTTACTAGCTTTACTAATTCCATGTTTTTAGTCAGTATTTGCATAGACTTGTTTAGACCTACTCACTCAAGAAGAACTGAATGTACTTTCTTTCTATGTAAGATTTTTTTTCCCTAGGCAGAGGAGATATGAAGATTAAGAGAAGACAAAGTTCTTGGCATTATGATATTACTACTTAGATTATTAGGAAAAGGATCACATTTTGTTTGATTTAGCATCTCATAAAAACCCTTCTAACCACATACATTAATAACAATAATGATGGTTTGTGGGGATTTGGATGGTGTCCTGAGATGCTTAAAAGTCTAGCTACCAAACTGAAGTGAAAGCAATAGTTTAATTCAGAGGCCAGCAAATTTTACAGTGAAGGGCCAGGTAGTAAACATTAGGCTTTTCAGACAACTACTCAAATATGCTGTTGTAGCATGAAAGTAGCTATATAAAATATGTACACAAATGGGTGTGGCTTTATTCCAATAAAACTTTATTTAGAAAACCAGAAAAAGGGCAGGATTTGGTGTGTTGGCCATACTTTACATTTGAAGCTAAACATGATAAAACTGTGCTTTATGAGATGAGTTATGTCCTCCAGAAATTCATACTCTGATGTCCTAACATCTAGAACCTCAGAATTTACCCTTATTTGGAAATAGGATTGTCGTGGATATAATTAGTCAAATTAAGACAAGGTCTATAGAGGAGTAGATTAGGTCTGTAATTAATATGACTGGCATTCTCAAAAAAAGGGGAAATTTGGACATAGCCGCTCATACCTATACAAACACAAACACACACACACTCGCTCACACACACACAGGGAGAACACCATATGAAGATAAATGCAGAGATTGAAGTGGCGATTTACTTGCTAAGGAATTCCAAAGATGACCAGCAAACCAAAAGAAGCTAGATATGGAACAGATTTTTCATCAGAGCCCTTAGGAGGAATGGACCCTGCTGACTCCTTGATTTCAGAATTCTAGTCTCTAGAACTGTAAGACAATAAAGGTGGTTATTTAAGCCACCTGGTTTGTGGTACTTTGTCATGGCAACCCTAGAAATATAGTACACTGTCTTTAAATGTGGTCAAAATCAAGATATAGTTAGATATAATGATTCCAGGACTAGAAGAGAATAAACTGATGTTTGGATACATCCAAGATCCATGAAAAATGCCTGCAAGGTTTGATCCTTGCTACTTATGGGAGTCCTGCAACAGTCCTGTCACTGAGGGATGTTGCCCTGCTGAGGAGTCTCCCCAGAGCCCCCTTCATGTCCCTGTTCCTCAGACTGTAGATGAAAGGGTTTAACATGGGGGTGACCATGGTGTACATCACTGAGGCCACCAGACTTGTCCTAGAGGATGAAGTGCCTGCAGAACTAAGGTAGACCCCAAGGCCTGTGCCGTAGAACAAGAAAACCACTAAGAGGTGAGCCCCACAGGTGGAAAAAGCTTTGAACTTGCCCCCAGCTGAGGAAATCCTCAGTATGGAGGAAACAATTTGATAGTAAGAGAAAAGTATTCCACTGAAAGGAATCACGGCCAGAAGGCCAGTTGCAAAATACACCACTATGTTATTGATGAGAGTGTCAGAACAGGTGAGTTTCAGGACTTCAGGAAGATCACAAAAAAAGTGTGGGATTTCCAGATTTGTGCAGAAGGAGAGCCTCAAAATGGTCAAGGTTTCAATTAAGGAACCCATGACACTGAGGCACCAGGAGCCCAGAGCCAGCAGTCCACACACCTGGGAATTCATGATGACTGTGTAGTGCAGGGGGTGACAGATGGCCACAAAGCGATCATAGGCCATCACGGTCAGGAATAAATTGTCCAGGCACCCAAACACAATGAAAAAAAATATCTGGCTGAGGCAGGCTTTATATGTTATGACTTTGCTCTGTGTCTGGAGGTTCAGCAGCATCTTTGGGATGGTGGTGGAGGTGAAACAGATGTCAGCAAAGGACAGGTTGGAGAGAAAGAAGTACATGGGGGTGTGGAGGTGAGAGTCTGAGACGATGGCCAGGATGATGAGCAGATTCCCAGTGAATGTCACCAGGTACATGGACAGGAACAGTCCAAAGAGAATGAACTGAATCTCCGACTTTGCTGAAAATCCCAAGAGGAGAAATTCCAAAGCATGTGTTTGATTTCCTGATTCCATGTAGATGAAATAACTGCCAGGATATAGCAAAAAAAGCAACATTCAATTATCTCATAATAAAAGCAGCACAGAAATGTGGTTACCTTTAAATTCAGGTGAAAGAAATAATAAAGTACTGCCTTTTTCTAACTGCCTTTAGTTGGGGAGTTTGAAATGCTTCCATCCTTTTCTTTGCTGTCACTACTATCTGGAAATGTAGTCTTAATTTCAAAGTTGTCATATGCTTTATAACCTGTCTACTGAAAGTGTGGCATGTAGACCAGCAGGTCACATTACTCAAGAGCTTCTTTGAATGCAGAATCCAAGGCCCCACTCAGACCTGCTGAATCAGAATCTACATTTTAACAAGATCACCTGGAGTTTCACATGTTCATTAATGTTTGATTAATTGTCAAAATTAGTGTTGGTCTAGAGCATCTATGCCTTCTAGTCCTTTAGCTTTTATTTCTTATTTTATTTTTTTAACATTATTGGAGTATAACTGCTTTACAATGTTGTGTTAGGTTCTGCTATATAACAAAGTGAATCAGCTATATGTATACATATATCCCCATATCCCCTCCCTCTTGCATCTCCCTCCCACCCTCCCTATCCCACCCCTCTAGGTGGTCGCAAAGCACCGAGCTGATCTCCCTGTGCTATGCAGCTGCTTCCCACTAGCTATGTATTTTACATTTGGTAGTGTATATATGTCAATGGTACTCTCTCACTTCGTCCCAGCTTACCCTTCCCCCTCCCTGTGTCCTCAAGTCCATTCTCTACATCTGCGTCATTATTCCTCTCCTGCTCCTAGGTTCTTCAGAACCATTTTTTTTTTAAGATCCCATATATATGTGTTAGCATACAGTATTTGTTTTTCTCTTTCTGACTTACTTCACTGTATATGACAGACTCTAGGTCCACCCATCACACTACAAATAACTCAATTTCGTTTCTTTTTATGGCTGAGTAATATTCCATTGTATATATGTGCCACATCTTCTTTATCCATTCATCTCTTGATGGACACTTAGGTTGCTTCCATGTCCTGGCTATTGTAAATAGTGCTGCAATGAACATTGTGGTACATGACTCTTTTTGAATTATGGTTTTCTCAGGGTATATGCCCAGTAGTGGGATTGCTGGGTCATATGGTAGTTCTATTTATAGTTTTTTAAGGAACCTCCATACTGTTCTCCATAGTGGCTGTATCAATTTACATTCTCACCAACAGTGCAAGAGGGTTCCCTTTCTCCACACCCTCTCCAGCTATTATTGTTTGTAGATTTTTGATCATGGCCATTCTGACTGGTGTGAGGTGATACCTCATGGTAGTTTTGATTTGCATTTCTCTAATGATTAGTGATGTTGAGCATCCTTTCATGTGTTTGTTGGCAATCTGTATATCTTCTTTGGAGAAATGTCTGTTTAGGTCTTCTGCCCATTTTTGGATTGGGTTGTTTGTTTTTTTTGATATTGAGCTGCATGAGCTTCTTGTATATTTTGGAGATTAATTCTTTTCAGTTGTTTCATTTGCAAATATTTTCTCCTATTCTGAGGGTTGTCTTTTCATCTTGTTTATGGTTTCTTTTGCTGTGCAAAAGCTTTTAAGTTTCATTGGGTCCCATTTGTTTATTTTGTTTTTTATTTCCATTTCTCTAGGAGGTGGGTCAAAAAGGATCTTGCTGTAATTTACATCATAGAGTGTTCTTCCTATGTTTTCCTCTAAGAGTTTTATAGTGACTGACCTCACATTTAGGTCTTTAATCCATTTTGAGTTTATTTTTGTGTATGGTGTTAGGAAGTGTTCTAATTTCATTCTTTCGTATGTAGCTATCCAGTTTTCTCAGCACCACTTATTGAAGAGGCTGCCTTTTCTCCATTGTATATTCTTGCCTCCTTTATCAAAGATAAGGAGACCATATGTGCATGGGTTTATCTTTGGACCTTCTATCCTGTTCCATTGATCTATATAGTCCTTTAGCTTTTATGGCCTCACTTTTATTTTCCTCTACACATTCCCTCAAACCTCATTATTTAACATGTAGGCAAAAATAGAAAGTCAATAATTATGTTTTTTTAATGCCATGTATGTGGAGTTAATAAGTTCATACATTGGTATTATCTATTCCAAACATTGTTTATATACCCAACGTTTAATTTTCAGTGCAAATATCTATAATATTCACAATTTGCATTGCTTATATAATCATATATTACATCATTTTACATTTTTATTTGGTGACACTCTGTTCTGTGTCATTGGAAATCCTGTCACACATTATGGCTTTTTGCTTATCTTTCAGTAGGATTTCTGAAAGTACAGTTTAAAACATTAATATAAGTACTGCATGTTAGGCTAATGGTATATTAGGAAACTTTTTTAAGGTTAGGATTCAGAGTTTTTGTACATGAGCATATCTGTACATGCATACTTTAAAAAAGGCTTACAAGCTAGTTAGGGACTGATGTCAGAGAAAATAGTGGAGTAGGAAACTCCAATGCCCCAACACTCCACAAAAACACTGAAACTCCTGGGGAAACTGTCAGTATCAACTTTATCATGAATATGAAAAATAACTGATGGTTTATAAAAAGAAGTGAACCCTTAATCAAGAAAAATGTGACTGGGCTTCCCTGGTGGCGCAGTGGTTGAGAATCTGCCTGCTAATGCAGGGGACACGGGTTCGAGCCCTGGTCTGGGAAGATCCCACATGCCACGGAGCAGCTGGGCCCGTGAGCCACAACTACTGAGCCTGCGCGTCTGGAGCCTGTGCCCCGCGACGGGAGGGGCCGCGATAGTGAAAAGGCCCGCGCACCGCGATGAAGAGCGGTCCCTGCACCGCGATGAAGAGTGGCCCCCACTTGCCTCAACTAGAGAAAGCCCTCGCATGAACCGAAGACCCAACACAGCCAAAAATAAAATAAAAATAAATAAATAAAGTAGAAAAAAAAAAAAAAAAAGAAAAATGTGACTGAAATCAGGTTAGAAAGCGTTTTGGTAATTTAACTTATTATTTCCCTAACATCCCCTTCCTGGCACAGTGGCAGTGTTGAATAAGGCAACCCACAGTCCCTGTGTGGACTCCTACTGCTGGAGCAGCAAAAATGTGTTTTCTGTTTTGACCTGTCTTATGGCTCCTTGAAGGACTAAAAAAAGTCTTTACCTTTACTTTGCCTAACTTGAAACTTCTCTCAAGGTGGGAAAGAAGCTATGTGGAGTGCAATTGTCAAGCATAATTAAAGACAGATGAACTATCTGCTGGTGTCTGGGGCAAAACATATGAGTTGAGGCAAATGATAGGTACACTGAAATGCCTGGGAGAAAATGCTGGGGAGTGAGATGGTTTGGATATATAACTATAAAAGTGTACACGTGTTATTTGGAATTTAAAAGGCCTGGCACATATCCAAGGTAGAAAGCCTGCTCAGAAAACATCAAAAAGCCCTGATCTCTCACCTCTGACTGATATTCAAGGTTCTGGGCAAGCAACAAGTGAAGACAAAAGCAAAGAGATATAAAATGCCCAGCTGAGTATTAAAAGAATGTACACACACACACACACACACACACACACACACACACACACAACCAAACAGTAAAGATTGGGAAATTTTAGTCTTTGATTCCAGAGTTTAAGGAAATCTCTCTACCACTAGCTGACCAACAAGATAAAAGAACAGAGACTTCAGTGATCACACATGACAAAAAATACAATCTTAAAAAATTAGTTTATAGAAGTCATTAAGCAAACAAACAAATACTATCCACAATAAGCAGTAACAACATACCCCAATGAGGAGGGGAAAATCTGATTTCCAGAATTATGACAATTTAAAATTCAAAATATTTAGTTTTCAAGAATAACAAGAAAAAAATATAATGCATGCAGAGAAACAAGAATGTATGGTTCATTCACAGGAAAAATAAAATAGTAGAACCTGAATTTGAGGTGGCCCAGACCTTGTACTTACCAGAGAAAGACTTAATATCAACTTTCTTAAATATGCTTACAGAACTAAAGGAAGCCATGCACAAAGAGTTAAAGGAAACCTGGCTGTCTCACCAAATAGAGAACATATATAAACAGATAAAAATTATGAAAGCAACCTAATAGAAATTCTAAAGTTTAAAAGTGCTGTAACTGAAATGAGAAATTCACTACTAGTCTTCATTAACATATATGGTCAAGTGGAAGAAAGTATTAGTACCTGAAGGTAAGTCAATGGAGATTATGTATTCTGAGGAGCAAGAAGGAAAAAGAATGAGAAAAATGAACAGAACCTAAAAAACCTATGAAATCCATCAAATATAGCAACATATGTATAATTGGAGTCCCCAAATGATAGGGGAGGGAAAGGGGTAGAACAAATATTTGAAAAAATAATGACTGAAAAATTTAAAAATTCCCCATTTGATAAAAGATATGAATCTACATGTTCAGGAAGCTCAACAAACTCCAAGCAGGATAAACTCAAAGAGATCTATACTGAGACACATTGTAATCAAACTGTCAAAAACCTTAAAGACAAAGAGAGGATCTTGAAAGCAGCAAAAGAGAAGTGACTCATAACATAAGAGGGAATCTTAGTAAGATTAACAGTTGATTTCTCATGAGAAATATGGCAGTCAGAAGGTAGTGGGGGTGTCATATTTAAAGTGCTGGGCTGTGTGTGGGGGAAGACATCAACCAAGAATTGTATATCCAGCAAAACTGTCCTTCAAAAATGAAGAATATAATCTGTGGAAAAGAATTAAGCCATGAAAAGAAATACACATTACAACTTGGATGAAAATGCAAAATATTATGCTAAGTGAAGGAAATTCAACACAAAGACCACATATTGTATGATTCCATGTATATAAAATATATAGAATACATAAATCCATAGAGACATACACATGAGTACATACACAGGGACTAGGGCAGGAGGTAATGGAGAGAAACTGCTCTTATAATGTATAAAAGATTTTACTTTGGAATGATGGAAATGTTTTAGAACTAGGTAGAGGTAGTGGCTGCACAATACAACTGTTTGCCTAAAAACGGTTAACTTTATGTTATGTGAATTTCAACTCAAATTATTTTTTTAAAGAAGAAGAAATTAAGACATTCCTAGATAAACAAGTTGAAGGAGTTTGTTGTTGGTAGACCTACCCTATACATAATGCTAAAGGGAGTCCTTCAGGCTGAAAGGAAAGAACACTGGGCAGTAACTGGAAACCATATGAAGAAATAAATAACACTGATAAACATATAAGTAAACATGGAAGTCAGTATTATTGTATTGTTGCGTAGTAACTCCTCACTTATGAGTACAGGAGATGAAATGATAAGAGAGAGATGAGAAGCTGGCTCTTGTAGGAAAAATAGAAACACTCTAGAGAATGGAAGTTCTAGATCATGAAAAAAAGCTCCTAGAATTGAAATTGTGAATGAGAGAGGCATAAAATAGGTGTCAAGAGAGAATGGAGGGCTTCCCTGGTGGCTCAGTGGTTGAGTCCGCCTGCCAATGCAGGGGACATGGGTTCGAGCCCTGGCCCGGGAAGATCCCACATGCCGCGGAGCAGCTAAGCCCATGAGCCACAACTACTGAGCCTGCATTCTAGAGCCCGCGAACCACAACTACTGAAGCCCGCGTGCCTAGAGCCTGTGCTCCTCAACAAGAAGCCTGCGCACTGCAACGAAGAGTAGCCCCCATTCACAACTAGAGAAAGACTGTGAGCAGCAACGAGGACCCAAAGCAGACATAAATAAATAAATAAACTTATTTAAAAAAAAGAGAGAGAGGATGGAGAGAGGATGTCATGAATGCAAAGATCCACTCATAGCTAAAGACTTAAATGGTACAGGATTCTTGCAAATGGACTTTCCCTCTCTTTTTGCACTCCTCTGTCTTATGGGAGTTAGTGTTTACCAGAACTTCCTCTAACTCAATACCCGTAGACCAGTGTTTCTCTATCCTTTTTCATTTTTGCCCCTTCAGGAAACTTTTTAGGCATTTTTTTTCCAGAATGCCTCCCCATCTCCCCATTCTTGAAATGTTAACCACAGATATATCATTTATCTGTTAATGCACAGTAGTGCTCTAGAGAGCCACAAATCATTGTAATACCTATGTTTTTTTTCACTCTGTGGAAAAATATACTTTTGCCTCCTTGGGGTGGTTTCACCTCCATTAAGAATGCGTGTTCTTGGCAAAGTACTTGTTGGGCCTTTCCAGCCCAATAATTCCATCACATAATTCAAGGAATGCATTTCATTGGTAAATGTGTGTGTGTGTGGGGGGTGTTTGTTGGTGGGGATAGAGCTCTGCCCTCAGGAAGGGAAGGAGATGAAGGCAGGCAGGCTTTACCTGGACCACAGTGGTGTCTCTGAAAGACAAAAGTATGTTAATTCTCATTATTGGATTTGTAGTCTGCAGAACAAGGGCATGGGGTCATATTTGCAGTTTTAGGGCTTCTGTAGTTACATTCTCTCTTCTACCCAGCTAATAACTTGTCCTAGTGTTATGATAGATGTTGAGTAATGTAGCTTATGGGGAGCAAGTGGACTTAAGCATGCAGGAAGTTTGGTTACTCATTGAATTCTTCTACTTACATATGTAAATCCACAAGCACGAGGTTCTTTATTTTATAGGCATCACTTCTTTAGTTTTGACCTCCACTCTTAAGAGTGCCCAAAGAAACAATCTCAGAGTCCCTGACCTGGTGTTTCTCCACACTCTAGAGGAAGGAGACACACATCGGTTCAAGGATCATTGAGACTCTGATGCCTTCATTCAAAGATATGGCAATGCCTCCTGAACACACCCAACCTCACCTGAGACAATCCCAAGAGCATCCCCATGTCTTCATGTTGATCCACAGAGGGAGGACTCCAAAAACAGGGAAATCGTTTCAGGTGTGAGACATTGGCTGGATTCACTGGAAGTCTCTTAGGACCTCCCAAATGAGGTGTACCACTCTTCTGGAATCTGGTAATAATGGTTTCAGGTTACCAACTTTGTGGGGAGGGGGGGGGGGAGAGATTTTTCTTATCAAACGCATATAAGATTGGTATGTAAAAATAACAAAGCTCCAGGAAATATACAGAGACAGGTCATTCCAAAATCTTAATTTGAGTATTAAAGCAGGATCAGATGGAGACGTGTTAATTGGAGTCACCAAATTAATATTAATACAGGAAATTGTCCTCTAAGGCAGTGCAGTAAGTCTTTACTACTCAGGAGTCTGAAAGCTCTTGTCATTCAGATGGGATCTGAACTTGTAACTCTGATCAAGGTTTACTGCTGATTTTTTCCAAAATATCTTAATACCTGAGCCATGATGTAATGTCTCTGCCGCAGCTCTACCCCAGTGTGGGTATTATCACATGTGATGTCTCTAGCCTATGTTAAGAAATACTTCAAGAACCTTAAAGTGTTTTTGGATTCCTTGAAGGGAATTGGCTGGAGACAGTGCTCCCTTCACCACACAATGTGACTGTTTTACAAGAGTTAGGAAGATCAATGTCCTTTTGGCTTTAGTGTCAAAAAGGTCATGCTCCTATCAAGCAATTGTTTGTTTTAGTGTTATGGATACTGGCAATCTTATGATTGCTCATTATAGATTGGCTGCACAACTTTTCCATTCCCCTCTTCCCTATTAACAGAACCTGATTATATTTGGAAGTGGTCATGTGCCCAGCAAAGATACCATATTTTCCACATTCTCTTCAATCATGGACAGTCATGGATAGTATGTTAAATTATTGGGTAGGAATATTGAAATGCTCTGTAGAAGCCTTTCCCCTTTCTATCTCCTTTTTGTCTGGAATTTGCACAAGACAATGAGACTCTTGCAGCTGACATGTCTTGGAAAACCATACACTATGGATGTGGGAGCAGAGAGTTAGAATGAACCCTGAACCTCTTGTTAGCATGGAGACATCGTGCTGGCCACCCTTTTTATGAGGGAGGTAAGTTAAACCCTCATTGGATAGTAACACTTTTTCTTTTACTTTTTCCGTTTATGTAGCCAAATTTTATCCTAACAGTACAAACAGAGACCTTTGTCTTCACTGGAATTCTCAGAGTCATATCAGGAGCCCAATTTTGGCAACTATGTAACATTTCATAGTATATATTTTGTTTGCTTATGTAGTTATTCACCTAGTTTTATTTCCCCTTTTCTTACTTCTGCCACAATATTTCTCTTGTCATATACATTTAAGTGTTTTGCTTTGTTTCATGTACTGTGTAGTTTCCTTAAAATTCTTTTAAATCATGTTATGTGAATGAGTGAATAAATAAATGATGTTTTTAAAATGACACTAGGTCCTAGACACTTGTCCCATTCTATTCATAGTTCCAAGAGAATTCTCTCAAATCTCTTTATACTCACTCTTGTGCTGATGAGAAATCGTCTGCAAAATGTAAGAAATATTTCCAGATGCCACCATGTGCTAGATAGAAAGGGCTGAATTAGAATCACACCTCCCTGACTCCAAGTCAGGTCCTTTCTCACTCTGCAGGGCTGCCTCACTCAGTCATGCTTCTCAAATAAGAGTAAATGTTAACGCTGAAACAGAGCAGAAGGCTTGGAGTTGAGCAGACATAAGGGAGGGCCAGTTCCTTCTAGGGGAGGAGAGAGAGGGCTTAAAGTTGTGCTCTAAGATGGGAAGTGAGAAGAAAGGAGCTCAGAAGGAATGCACTGCAAGAATTCCATTCAGAGGCAGGGATATGAACTGTGAAGGATATTGATTTATCCGTTTCACAATCTCATCAACTTGACTGTTTCCCCAGAAGACACAGTTAATAAAATATTTCCTTTTATCCACACCGCTTTCCCACAGTACTTACTGGACTACTCTGGCATCCCTTAATGGCATCACTTGAAGAATTTGGTCCTACTGGCCCTTCTCTCCTTGGACAATGGGTGCAGAAAGGGCAGGCAGTGGGTTTCCTGTGCTGGTTCTCTGGAGTGATTGCACATCTCAGAGAGGCACAGAGAGAATGCTCTTAGCCTGGGGATCATGAGCTGCAGGTGAGCTCTGCAGAGGCTGAATACTCAGAGCTCTTCGTTAAATAAATTGTTTTATTGTTGCTCAATTCCCTAAGCAATTCAGCTCTCTTGAAGCCAAGAGCCCATAAAAAGGAAACTTTTCTGCCAGTTCAGTCTCCATGGGTTCACCTTGGGGGGCCAGGTACATATTCCCTTCCTACCAATGCGTCCATCTCCCCTGGAATGAATATCTCCCCCATGTATATAACCTCCCATGCAGGGTATATTGAAAAGATCATCCCATGAGCTTCTGTGCTGCCTGTGAGTGACACTGAGTCTCCAGACATAGCTGTTGCCTGACCACACACATCCCAAATAAGATCCTCTCTGGAACTTCAACCTGCCATGTTTTGAAAACTGGAGATAGATTTTGAAGAAAATGCATGGGCTATTTCACTTGATGGAGAGTAAATTTTTTGGCTGCAGAGGTAGAGTTTTCTTTGTACAGACCCAGTTATTCAGTTTTTTTCATCAGGGGTAAATGCATTCACATCTTTAAACTCACATGGGTAATTTTTCTAGCTATATAACCAGGTGGGCTATTCAGAGCATTCCTTTCCAATGAGAAAGAGTACTTTGTATATAAAATCAGTACCAATAGTGACTTAGAACAGGCATTGGCAAACATATTTATAAAGGACTAGATAATACATATTTTAGGCGTTGTGGGGAATCAGTTGCAATGGAGTTAAGTCCGTTTCAGGGATGTTAAGTCTCCCCTATTTTAGTGTGAAAGCAGTTGTAGGCAATACCTACACAAATGGACTTGGCTGTAGGTGTTCATTTTCTGTGGATACTGTAACAACTAACCACTAACTGGATGGCTTAAAACAACAGGAATTTATTTTATCACAGTTCTGGAGGCTGGAAGTCTAAAATCAAGATGTCAGAAGGGTTGCCCTCCCTCCAAAGGCTCTATGGGAGATGTCATTCCTTGTCTCTTCCTGCTTTTAGTGACTCCAAGCATTCCTGGATTTTGTGTGTGCATGCCTTCAATCTCTGCTTCCATAATCACATGGTCTTATCTCTGTCTGTCTCTCTGCTCTGTGCCTCTTTTAAGGACACTTGTCATTGGATCTAGGGTCCACTTGGAAAATCTAGGTTGATCGCACCACGAGATCCTTGATTATATCTGTAAAAAGACTTTTTTTTCCCCAAATAAGGTCACATTCACAGGTACTGGGGGTTAGGATGTGGATATATCTTTTGGGAGGGGGGCACTATTCAACCCAGTATGCTGTGTTCCAATAAAGCCTTTTTACAAAAACAGGTTGTGAGTGGAATTTATTCTGTGGGTAACAGTTTTCTTAACCATGATTTAGAGTGTAGATTCAGACAAAGGGAGTAAGTAAATGAGAGACAACACTGTAAAATAGAAAGAACATTAAATATGGTTTCCCTTCTGCTAGTGGGTTTCACCTACTAGATGTGAAACTGAGCAGGACCCTGAGGGCTCTCCCAGGGACAAGCCCCTTCATGTCACTTGCTTTTGTTTGTAGAAAAAAGCCTTCATCTTGCAGGACTTTCCCATATTCCAGAGAGTAGACTCAGTTAATGATTAGAGAAGTGGAGGAGGATGTTGACTACATGTTGAGCACAAGCATGTAGACCCCACAAGGTTGGAACCAGAAGCCTGATGGTTAAGATTCCCAAAACATCACCCTGTTACCTCACCACCAACCATTCAGAAGAATGTCCATGATCACATACCCTGCGACCCTAACTTCTAACACTGATTTTAAAAACTCTTGCCTGAAATCCACTGGGGAGTTCTGGTCTTTGAGCATTAGCTGCTCATTCTCCTTGCTTGGCACCCTGAAAATAAACGCTGTACTTTTGTTCACCACTACCTGGTGTCAATAGACTGGCTTTGTTGTGCAGCGGGTGAGCAAACCTGGGTTCGGTTTGGTAACAGAAGATCCAGGAGATTTATATCACTCAGGCTCTGCACAGTCTCCCCAGACCATGGCTGATCTGTCAGACCCATCCACCATCCTGACCCTCTTCCCAACATAGCTGCTCCCTATGCCAATGTACCCCATTAAAGTCAATCTAAAATATGTCAAATATTAAGTCTAGGAGAGGTATGATGGAGGCCCAGCCATAAGCTGTTCATAGGTTCTTGTGCTGATGGTTCCAACAGCCTAACAAGCAATTCTCTCACTAAAGCACCTGGGTGTAGCCCTTCAGACCACCACAGCATAGTGTATGGAGCCCAGAACACCTGATTTAATTTATGGCAACACTGACACCTGTGTATCTTTGGAGATGGTTGTAACCTCTGAGCCTGTTTCCTTATTAATTAAGGTAAATGTGAGTTTCAGTAAAGATGCACTAGTAAAATTGAGCAGTGCCTAGCACATTATCAGCATTCACTAAATTATTTACTATTTTAAATTTGTGGGAAGTAGGTGCCATTCTTCCAGCTAGTTGATGGGTATTGTTCAGCAACTACTGCAGTAAGTGGGGCAGCTCTGCTTCCTGCTGTGGCTGCCCTGGAGGAGCTCTGCTCCATGTGTCATCAACGGGCTTACCAGGGCGAGTTCTTCTCACTAAAATGGCAGAGTCTTTAGAGCACAGTGGAAATATGCAAGGTCTCTTAAGGGCTATTCTCAGACTCAGGATGCTTGGTGGAGAAGGCTTCAGAATCCCTCACCTGACTCTAGCACTGGACCATAGCCTTGGTAATCAAAGAATGGTCCACAGACCAATTTGCAAAATCAATATCATTTGGGAGCTAGTTACCAGTGCAGAATCTCTGGGCCCATGTTAGACCTGCCAAATCCGAATCTGCATCTGAACAAGACCCCCAGGTAATTCCAATATAAGTTGATGTTGGAGACGTCATGATCTGTTTGTCACCTCCTCACTGTTGACCCTTGTACTGGATAATTCTTTGTGGTGGGGGCCATCCTGAGCATCATAGGTTGTGTAGCAGCATCCCTGGCCTCAATCCACTAGGTGGCAGTAGCAACTCCCAGGTTCTGACAACCAAAAACTCCAGACAGTGTCAGGTGTTCCTTGGAGGAAAATCACCCCGTTTGAGACCCACTGGCCTAGAGCATGAGAACTAGAAACACCTTGAGGAGGTTCCAATCAAAGCCAATCCCTTTCTCAGCTCATAACTGGGCAGATCACTTAATCCTTGTGAGTCCAAATTCTGCAAATTTCAGATGAGATACATATTTGTACTGACCATGCAGAACGGACTTTTGTAAAAATAAAATAGGACAATCCAAATAAAATTATATCTTATGTGTGTGGTTTTAAAAAATATCTAAACATGTCTTATAATTAAACTTTTTTCAAAGAGAAGGAGTGACAGCTCTAAATTAGAGATACAAGCATGAATTCCCTGATTTGTAAAAAAGTCACAAGAAGCCAAGGATTATATGTGGTTTTGCAGCAAACAACACACCTCACTCTCTTGTTGCAGAGGGCTTACCAATATTCTGGAGCTATCAGGAGCTGTTGATCCCTGGAACAAGACAGTAATTTGGAGGTCCATGGAAACTAGTCAAAATAGGTTCCTCATCTGCAGATTAGGAAAGGCTGGAGAGTTCATGAGAGGAAGTAACACAGACTGGATTCACCTGACTTCTAACCGCGTCTCCTGGGAACAGAGTATCAGCAGGAATATTTTGCTTTGTTTCCAGCATCCCACAGGGAAGTGTTGTGCTCAGAGATGAGCACAAAGGAAACAGTACCTAATTAACAGACATGGGGAGCTGTAGATATCTCCTCTGTTACAGTCCCTCTGGCTGTACATCCTTGAACTGCACAGGACTTGGTTGATGCTTTTGGAATCATAACTCTGGTTGGGGGGCTAATGCTTCACTCCTTTCTTCTGATGTGCCTGGGAACAGAGCTTCAGTCTTCATCATCAACCATCCAGGGAGGAACTCAGATATACACACAGGGACTTTCCTCTCATAGACCCCATCCAGGTGAGTCTGAGAGTTCAATAGGTACTTCAGGAAAGGTTCAGAGAGAATGCAAGTGGAAAACTTTTATCTGAAGTCACCTGAGAGCCTAATTAGTCTAATCCAGAGTTGAGATATTTGCCATGTTTGTTTTCTAGGTTTCCTAATTAACTTATAATTCATTTATTTAATATGTTAAACAGAGAAGTGTTTGATGAACTCAGCAGCACAAGAGTCATTGTTGATGATTACGTGATGGGAACTGAAGTCCAGTTGGATGAGTCTAATGAAGTAATTGGGAGCATAAAGTGGTTCCAGTAAAGTTAGAGAGCATTAGAGGATTTTCCTAGTTAAGGGGAGTAAGAAAAGTAGGTTTAGAGGTATGTTCAGTGAACTAAAGGTATTTGTTAAAGATGTGATGCTTTTAAGCATGTTGTGTATTTATTAGAAAGACACAGACCCGTGGAGGTAGATACTAGCTTGCAACAGAGTTCTTGAGACATACTTTTCACAATATCTTCTCTCATGCTGGGTATTCACATGAAAATATTTGATTTAATATGCAAAACTAGTATCCTATTGAACTTTAATTTGTAATTCTTCATTAGGAAGAGGTGGGAAAGCAATGGAGACATTTGTGAGATAGAAGAAAAAAATCAGCCAAATCTCATCACCAGTGATAATCATTCACGTAGTAACATGAAAGAACTATGCTAAGCTTTTTATATCGACTAGATTTGTATACCAATTAGGAGGATGGATACCACTATCCTCATGATTTGAGTAAGGATATTAACGTTTAAATGGATCCGTAATCCCACTTAAGTTCAAACAGCTAATACGTGATAGATCCGAGATTCACACATTTGTTTTCTGATTCACTTTTTTTTTGTATTTACAATGATTTAGAAAAGTCTTTTACCATTTATGTTTTTTTTTTTTTTTTGTGCTTTTCTGTAGAAATCTAATCTACTTTTTATTCTCATTTGACACTTAAGACAGATAATATATGAAAGATAATGTGGGTATATAATGTCATTTATGAGTGTCATTTATACCAGGATAAAGAACGTTGCAGAGTAAATCAACTATCCTCCAATAAAAATTAATTAAAAAAAAGAAAGTCAGAGGGACATTAGCCCCAAACAAGGAAGACAGACCACAAATATGAACCCATCGTAACCAGGAATATTTCTTTGAAGGCAAAGTTCTAGCCTAGACAGGAGTTGCTTGCAGAATTCTTTTTTTTTTTTTTTTAGAAATTTCATGTAATGTCTGAAACATTTATATTAACATATTTCCATACATATTTCCATACAAATACAAATATGATTTTTAGAAATTTCATGTAATGTCTGAAACATTTATATTAACATATTTCCATACATATTTCCATACAAATACAAATATAAGATTTTTAGAAATTTCATGTAATGTCTGAAACATTTATATTAACATGTTTCCATACAAATAACCCAATGAAAGTTTAGTATTAGTTGTTTTGTTTGTTTTTTTATACTGCAGGTTCTTATTAGGCATCAGTTTTATACACATCAGTGTATACATGTCAATCCCAATCGCCCAATTCAGCACACCACCATCCCCACCCCACCGCAGTTTTCCCCCCTTGGTGTCCATATGTCCATTCTCTACATCTGTGTCTCAACTTCTGCCCTGCAAACTGGCTCATCTGTACCATTTTTCTAGGTTCCGCATACATGCATTAATATACGATATTTGTTTTTCTCTTTCTGACTTACTTCACTCTGTATGACAGTCTCTAGATCCATCCACGTCTCAACAAATGACTCAATTTCGTTCCTTTTTATGGCTGAGTAATATTCCATTGTATATATGTACCACATCTTCTTTATCCATTCGTCTGTTGATGGGCATTTAGGTTGCTTCCATGACCTGGCTATTGTAAATAGTGCTGCAATGAACATTCGGGTGCATGTGTCTTTTTGAATTACGGTTTTCTCTGGGTATATGCCCAGTAGTGGGATTGCTGGGTCATATGGTAATTCTATTTTTAGTTTTTTAAGGAACCTCCATATTGTTCTCCATAGTGGCTGTATCAATTTACATTCCCACCAACAGTGCAAGAGGGTTCCCTTTTCACCACACCCTCTCCAGCATTTGTTGTTTGTAGATTTTCTGATGATGCCCATTCTAACAGGAGTGAGGTGATACCTCATTGTAGTTTTGATTTGCATTTCTCTAATAATTAGTGATGTTGAGCATCTTTTCATGTGCTTCGTGGCCATCTGTATGTCTTCTTTGGAGAAATGTCTATTTAGGTCTTCTGCCCATTTTTGGATTGGGGTGTTTGTTTCTTTGATATTGAGCTGAATGAGCTGTTTATATATTTTGGAGATTAATCCTTTGTCCGTTGATTCATTTGCAAATATTTTCTCCCATTCTGAGGGTTGTCTTTTCGTCTTGTTTATGGTTTCCTTTGCTGTGCAAAAGCTTTGAAGTTTCATTAGGTCCCACTTGTTTATTTTTGTTTTTATTTCCATTACTCTAGGAGGTGGATCAAAAAAGATCTTGCTGTGATTTATGTCAAAGAGTGTTCTTCCTATGTTTTCCTCTAAGAGTTTTATAGTGTCCAGTCTTATATTTAGGTCTCTAATCCATTTTGAGTTTATTTTTGTGTATGGTGTTAGGGAGTATTCTAATTTCATTCTTTTACATGTAGCTGTCCAGTTTTCCCAGCACCACTTATTGAAGAGACTGTCTTTTCTCCATTGTATATCTTTGCCTCCTTTGTCATAGATTAGTTGACCATAGGTGCGTGGGTTAATCTCTGGGCTTTCTATCTTGTTCCATTGATCTATGTTTCTGTTTTTGTGCCAGTACCATATTGTCTTGATTACTGTAGCTTTGTAGTATAGTCTGAAGTCAGGGAGTCTGATTCCTCCAGCTCCATTTTTTTGCCTCAAGACTGCTTTGCCTATTCGGGGTCTTTTGTGTCTCCATACAAATTTTAAGATGATTTGTTCTAGCTCCGTAAAAAATGCCATTGGTAATTTGATAGGGATTGCATTGAATCTGTAGATTGCTTTGGGTAGTATACTCATTTTCACAATGTTGATTCTTCCAATCCAAGAACATGGTATATCTCTCCATCTGTTGGTATCATCTTTAATTTCTTTCATCAGTGTCTTATAGTTTTCTGCATACAGGTCTTTTGTCTCCCTAGGTAGGTTTATTCCTAGGTATTTTATTCTTTTTGTTGCAATGGTAAATGGGAGTGTTTCCATAATTTCTCTTTCAGATTTTTCATCATTAGTGTATAGGAATGCAAGAGATTTCTGTGCATTAATTTTGTATCCTGCAACTTTACCATATTCATTAATTAGCTCTAGCAGTTTTCTGGTGGCAGTTTTAGGATTCTCTATGTATAGTATCATGTCATCCGCAAACAGTGACAGTTTTACTTCTTCTTTTCCAATTTGTATTCCTTTTATTTCTTTTTCTTCTCTGATTGCCGTGGCTAGGACTTCCAAAACTATGTTGAATAATAGTGGTGAGAGTGGACATCCTTGTCTCGTTCCTGATCTTAGAGGAAATGCTTTCAGTTTTTCACCATTGAGAATGATGTTTGCTGTGGGTTTGTCATATATGGCCTTTATTATGTTGAGGTAGGTTCCCTCTATGCCCACTTTCTGGAGAGTTTTTATCAGAAATGGGTGTTGAATTTTGTCAAAAGCTTTTTCTGCATCTATTGAGATGATCATATGGTTTTTATTCTTCAATTTGTTAATATGGTGTATCACATTGATTGATTTGCGTATATTGAAGAATCCTTGCATCTCTGGGATAAATCCCACTTGATCGTGGTGTATGATCCTTTTAATGTGTTGTTGGATTCTGTTTGCTAGTATTTTGTTGAGGATTTTTGCATCTATATTCATCAGTGATATTGGTCTGTAATTTTCTTTTTTTGTAGTGTCTTTGTCTGGTTTTGGTATCAGGGTGATGGTGGCCTCATAGAATGAGTTTGGGAGTGTTCCTTCCTCTGCAATTTTTTGGAAGAGTTTGAGAAGGATGGGTGTTAGCTCTTCTCTAAATGTTTGATAGAATTCACCTGTGAAGCCATCTGGTCCTGGACTTTTGTTTGTTGGAAGATTTTTAATCACAGTTTCAATTTCATTACTTGTGATTGGTCTGTTCATATTTTCTATTTCTTCCTGGTTCAGTCTTGGAAGGTTATACCTCTCTAAGAATTTGTCCATTTCTTCCAGGTTGTCCATTTTATTGGCATAAAGTTGCTTGTAGTAGTCTCTTAGGATGCTTTGTATTTCTGCAGTGTCTGTTGTAACTTCTCCTTTTTCATTTCTGATTTTATTGATTTGAGTCCTCTCCCTCTTTTTCTTGATGAGTCTGGCTAATGGCTTATCAATTTTGTTTATCTTCTCAAAGAACCAACTTTTAGTTTTATTGATCTTTGCTATTGTTTTCTTTGTTTCTATTTCATTTATTTCTGCTCTGATCTTTATGATTTCTTTCCTTCTGCTAACTTTGGGTTTTGTTTGTTCTTCTTTCTCTAGTTTCTTTAAGTGTAAGGTTAGATTGTTTACTTGAGCTTTTTCTTGTTTCTTTAGGTAGGCTTGTATAGCTATAAACTTCCCTCTTAGAACTGCTTTTGCTGCATCCCATAGGTTTTGGGTCGTCGTGTTTTCATTGTCATTTGTCTCTAGGTATTTTTTGATTTCCTCTTTGATTTCTTCAGTGATCTCTTGGTTATTTAGTAACGTATTGTTTAGCCTCCATGTGTTTGTCCTTTTTACGTTTTTTTCCCTGTAATTCATTTCTAATCTCATAGCGTTGTGGTCAGAAAAGATGCTTGATATGATTTCAATTTTCTTAAATTTACTGAGGCTTGATTTGTGACCCAAGATGTGATCTATCTTGGAGAATGTTCCGTGCGCACTTGAGAAGAATGTGTAATCTGCTGTTTTTGGATGGAATGTCCGATATATATCAATTAAATCTATCTGGTCTATTGTGTCATTTAAAGCTTCTGTTTCCTTATTTATTTTCATTTTGGATGATCTGTCCATTGGTGTAAGTGAGGTGTTAAAGTCCCCCACTATTATTGTGTTACTGTCGATTTCCTCTTTTATAGCTGTTAGCAGTTGCCTTATGTATTGAGGTGCTCCTATGTTGGGTGCATATATATTTATAATTGTTATATCTTCTTCTTGGATTGATCCCTGGATCATTATGTAGTGTCCTTCCTTGTCTCTTGTAACATTTTTTAATTTAAAGTCTATTTTATCTGATATGAGTATAGCTACTCCAGCTTTCTTTTGATTTCCATTTGCATGGAATATCTTTTTCCATCCCATCACTTTCAGTCTGTATGTGTCCCTAGGTCTAAAGTGGGTCTCTTGTAGACAGCATATATATGGGTCTTGTTTTTGTATCCATTCAGCAAGCCTGTGTCTTTTGGTTGGAGCATTTAATCCATTCACGTTTAAGGTAATTATCGATATGTATGTTCCTATGACCATTTTCTTAATTGTTTTGGGTTTGTTTTTGTAGGTCCTTTTCTTCTCTTGTGTTTCCCACTTAGAGAAGTTCCTTTAGCATTTGTTGTAGAGCTGGTTTGGTGGTGCTGAATTCTCTTAGCTTTTGCTTGTCTGTAAAGCTTTTGATTTCTCCATCAAATCTAAATGAGATCCTTGCCGGGTAGAGTAATCTTGGTTGTAGGTTCTTCCCTTTCATCACTTTAAGTATATCATGCCACTCCCTTCTGGCTTGCAGAGTTTCTGCTGAGAAATCAGCTGTTAACCTTATGGGAGTTCCCTTGTATGTTATTTGTCGTTTTTCCCTTGCTGCTTTCAATAATTTTTCTTTGTCTTTAATTTTTGCCACTTTGATTACTATGTGTCTCGGCGTGTTTCTCCTTGGGTTTATCCTGTATGGGACTCTCTGCGCTTCCTGGACTTGGGTGGCTATTTCCTTTCCCATGTTAGGGAAGTTTTCGACTATAATCTCTTCAAATATTTTCTCTGGTCCTTTCTCTCTCTCTTCTCCTTCTGGGACCCCTATAATGCGAATGTTGTTGCGTTTAATGTTGTCCCAGAGGTCTCTTAGGCTGTCTTCATTTCTTTTCATTCTTTTTTCTTTAGTCTGTTCCGCAGCAGTGAATTCCATCATTCTGTCTTCCAGGTCACTTATCCGTTCTTCTGCCTCAGTTATTCTGCTATTGATTCCTTCTAGTGTAGTTTTCATTTCAGTTATTGTATTGGTCATCTCTGTTTGTTTGTTCTTTAATTCTTCTAGGTCTTTGTTAATCATTTCTTGCATCTTCTCAATCTTTGCCTCCATTCTTATTCCAAGGTCCTGGATCATCTTCACTATCATTATTCTGAATTCTTTTTCTGGAAGGTTGCCTATCTCCACTTCATTTAGTTGTTTTTCTGGGTTTTTTTCTTGTTCCTTCATCTGGTACATAGCCCTCTGCCTTTTCATCTTCTCTATCTTTCTGTAACTGTCCCATTTATGTTTTAAATCCTCATCTAATGTTGAACATTGTATATTTTCTGTTGTTAATTTTTCTAAAATAACAATGGCTCCTAATAATTTCTAATAATTTTCTTTTTTCATTTGTGCTTTATTTTTAGGTTCTCATTAGTTATCTATTTTATACATAGTATCAATATTGTATATATGTCCATCCCAATCTCCCAATTCATCCCCCCCCCCTTTTCCCTCTTGGTATTCATTCCTTTGTTCTCTACGTCTGTCTCCATTTCTGCTCTGTAAATAAGATCTTCTATACCAATTTTTTCAGATTCCACATATATGCATTAATATATGATATTTGTTTTTCTCTTTCTTACTTCACTGTGTATGACAGTCTAATAATTTTCTAAGAATAATTAATTGTTGTTAATTTTCTAGGTCGATGTCAGCATAAAGATAATGACTCATTTTTCCTTTGATAAATTGCTTTAGGCTACTTTATTAGGTATTCTGGACGTCAAGGGGGTATAAATGGGGGTGGAATGCTGCCAGAACTAATGAAGCTTTATCCTCATCGCAATCTCTCAGGGACCACCAGAACTTATTAGATCTTCTTTTGTAGATGAAGAGGTTCAGTATGGGGGTGACCATGGTGTACATCACTGAGGTCATCAGACTCTCCTAGAGGATGAAGTGCCTGCAGAACTGAGGTATACATACCCCAACGCCTGTGCCCTAGAACAAGGCAGCCACCAAGGGGTGAGACCTACAGGTGGATCTTGTTTTCCTCCACAGTGCCCTTTTCTTTCTTCTCAGTTTTTCAAGTACTTAAAAATTTTTTCTTTTAATACAGGACACAAAATGGTCATATCGAAATGAAGCTCCACAGGTGGCTTACCAACTTGAATTTGGGTACTATTTTCTATATTCTCTATGGTAAAGATAATTTGATGTTGACCACTTGCCTTGTATCATTCCTTCCCTACCTATTGTGGCTGGAATTGAGAAGAGGCAGGGAGTAATAATGTATGTGTGTGTATGTGTGTGTGTCTGTGTGTGTGTGTGTGTGTGTGTGTGTGTGTTGTGGGGAATGAGCACTTCTCTGGGCAGTGGTACTTAAGTTTACTCCAAAATGTGACCCTTAAAAGACAGATACAGGGCTTCCCTGGTGGTGCAGTGGTTGAGAGTCTGCCTGCCAATGCAGGGGACACGGGTTCGAGCCCTGGTCTGGGAAGATCCCACATGCCGCAGAGCAGCTAGGCCCGTGAGCCACAATTACTGAGCCTGCGCGTCTGGAGCCTGTGCCCCGCAACGGGAGAGGCCACGATGGTGAGAGGCCCGCGCACCGCGATGAAGAGTGGCCCCCACTTGCCACAACTAGAGAAAGCCCTCGCACAGAAATGAAGACCCAACACAGCCATAAATAAATAAATAAATAAAATTAAAAAAAAAAAAAAAAAAAGACAGATACAACAATATTAACCAGCAGTTGGAAATAAGGAAGGGATCCTTTTCTATTCACAGGAATCCTTTTAAATTTTAAAAGAAAAATTTTAAATGTGAAAGGACCAATATGTGAATGAGTGACTCCCTCCTTGGGTCTTGAAGTTTCAGCATCGGCAGGAAGTCCTCCTTGTTCCTCAGCATCCTCTGACACCATCTCTCATCACTCTCCCTCTTGTTCATTCCCCTTGACACTTTGGCTCCCCTCTGAGTCTTGAATATTTGAAACAAGTGTCATCCTCAGGGCCTTTACACTGACTCTTTCCTCACAGAGCACACTCGTTCCCCCAGATAATCTGGAGTCTCTGCTTTGTCTTCCTTCAGGTCTCAGTTCAACTTTCTCCTTATTTGCAGGTCTTCTTGAACTCCCAGTAAAATATAACACCTCCATTCACTCTATTTTATACCTGCTTTTTTCCCCCATAGCATCTGTCACCATAAGACATGGTAATATGTTTTTGTATTTGTTAATTTATATTTTTATCCATTATTGGATTTAGGGAGTTTTGTTCTCAGAATCCTGTACTTTTACCCCAGAAGATAGTCAGTACTCAACATAAACTGCTCAAATGCATGAGATAAACTTGCATTTAAACTGTGTAATAGATGACCTATTGGTGGAAAGCCTGAGTGTGGGACAGGAATTTCTAATTACAGATTATCCCAGAATATCCCTTAAAAATGACCGGGGCTTCCCTGGTGGCGCAGTGGTTGAGAATCTGCCTGCCAATGCAGGGCACACGGGTTCGAGCCCTGGTCTGGGAAGATCCCACATGCCACGGAGCGACTAGGCCCGTGAGCCACAACTACTGAGCCTGCGCGTCTGGAGCCTGTGCTCCGCAACAAGAGAGGCCGCGACAGTGAGAGGCCCGTGCACCGCGATGAAGAGTGGCCCCCGCTTGCCGCAACTAGAGGAAGCCCTCGCACAGAAACGAAGACACAACACATAAATAAATAAATAAATAAATAAATAAAATTAAAAAAAAAAATGACCGAAATATATAATTTAAAGTTTTTCACTATACTAATGCCCACATGTGTAAAAATTAATCATGTTCTTTTTTCTTTCCTAGTAGTGATCACCACCACATGGCACAAGGCAACAATACACAAATTTCAGAATTTATTCTTCTGGGATTATCAAATGACCCAGAACTGTAGCCCCTCATATTTGGACTGTTCCTGTCCATGTACCTGATCACTGTGTTTGGGAACCTACTCACCATAATGGCCGTCAGCTCAGACTCCCACCTCCACACCCCCATGTACTTCTTCCTCTCCAACCTGTCCTTTCTAGACATTTGTTTCACCTCCATCATCATTCCAAAGATGCTGGTGAATATACAGACTCAAAACAAAGTCATTTCCTATGAAGACTGCCTCACACAGATATATTTTTTCCTATTATTTGCACAGTTGGGTGACTTCCTTCTGACAGTGATGGCCTACGACTGCTTCATAGCCATCTGCCACCCCCTGCACTACACAGTCATCATGAATCCTCTTCTCTGTGGACTGCTGGTGCTGATATCCTGGGTGATAGGTGCCCTGAATTCCTTGTTACAAACCTTACTGGCATTGCAGCTGTCTTTCTGTACAGTCTTGGAAATTCCCCACTTCTTCTGTGAATTCAAAGAGGTAATCCAACTTCCCTGTTCTAACACCTTTCTTAATAACACCATGACGTATTTTGCAGTTGGGCTGTTTGGCGGTGGTCCATTCGCTGGGATATGTTACTCATACTCTAAGATAGTTTCCTCCATAGGAGGAATCTCATCATCTCAGGGGAAGTATAAAGCATTTTCCACCTGTGCATCACATCTCTCCACTGTCTCCTCATTTTATTGTACAGTGTTTAGAGTGTATTTTACCCCTGCTATTACCCACAGCTCACACTCAAGTGCAGCAGCCTCAATGATGTACACTGTGGTCACACCCATTCTGAACCCCTTCATCTACAGTCTGAGGAATAAAGACATAAAGAGTGCTCTAAGAAAATTCTTTGGGGTGGCAGTTATAAAAGGGCCAATTGTCCTGGGGTGAAGAAGTGTCAGTTGTTGCAGGGCTTAAAGCATTAGAGGCTGACATTGTGATTCCCTGATCAGATTGTGGAAAGAACACTTGCTCCTTCAATTTACTCTCTGGTATTTCCATTTATTTGATTTCAACTTCTCTATACAAGTTACCTAACTCACTTCACTAAGCTTTATGCTCTCTGCTATCTAATTTTTTTCTTTGTCATTTTTCTACTTCCCTAAATTGATTTGCAACCTTAAGTGAAATATATTGAAATTCCCATTTATCTCATGACACTTCATGCATTTCTTAAGAATAATTTCTTCTGAAGTAAAATATTTTATACTGAGCAATTTTTCTTTCATTTTACTAAAAGAATAATCATGACTTGTACTATTCCTTTGGAAAAAGAAAAAACAACTTGGCAACCAAAGCCATTTCCACAATTTCATAAGAGAGTAAAATATGAAATCACAGTTTATCAATTTTTTCTTCTTCATTTCTTTGTTCATCACTACTACATCCATGCTGAACCCCTTTATCTGCTCTCTGAGCAAGAAAGACATAAAGGAGACTCTGAAGAGATTCAATGGGATGGCAGTCACAAAAGGGGCAATTGCCCTAAGGGTGATGAAATGCCCTTGATTGCATGGCACAAAGTCCCACAACCAGAAATTGTGATTCTTTGTTAATTGTGGAATACAATTTGCTCCTTCTCTTTGTTTCCTGTGATTTCCATGTTATTTTTAAGTTAAGTTCTCTATACAAATCCAGTAACTCACTTTATTACGCTTTCTCCTAAGTCTATTATATAAGCATTTTTTTAAATGTGCTTTCTTTCTACTTCAAAATTTTCCAAACTTTGGATATGAAATACTTGGGCATTCTCAATTTTTCATGGACTGACAATAGTTTCTTAGGAATAATTTCTTCTTAAATGACATATATCATCCCAAGTAATTTTTACCTTGTTTTCCTGAAAGAATAGTCATGAGATGAATTACTCATATAAAAAAAATGTACAGCTGAAAACAAAGACAATTTATATAACTTTATAAAAGGGTTGGCAGAATCAGCGGGTGTGAAACTGTGGTTAAAGAGGGTTGACTGCAAGGTTATATGCAGATTTTCAACTGCAGAGGGTGTCATTGCCCCAACCCCTGCACTGTTCAAGGGTCAACTCTTTATACATGTATATGTATGTGTATATATCTCATGATCAAAAGATGACTCACTAGAGAGCTGGAACACCTAACTAGTCATGCGGTTCAGGGTTACAATTTGTGCAAACTAACGTGTCTGCCAATCTCCTGCTTACCAGGGAGGAAACTGCAATGGAGTAACTTTTTAATATAATTATCTATAATAAAATTCAAAAACAGAGTAATATTGAATGCTATCTTTAAATATCAGAATAAATGCATAGAATGAGAAGATTATTATAATTGCTCTCACTTCCATACTATTTAATATCTTATTCGGTTAGTTATTGCTGCATAACCACTCATCCTAATAGTAAAGGTTTTAATATAATGCCTTTATTATCAAATGAGATTTAATACTGAGGAGTTGTTTTGATCTCTGCTGGGCTCCTCATGAGTCTATATTCACCTGTAATTCTATATGTTGTAACTCTAAAGCTCATCCATGAGGTTGTATGCAGCCATGTTGCAATTCTTTCTTCACTAATATATGATAGTCTACTCCATTTATATATGTATATTTTTTTGTTTGTTTGTTTTTTTATTTTAACTTATTACTTTTTTTAAATTTTCTTTTCATTTTATTTTTCTTTTTTATATTTTGTTTTTTTTTTTTTTCTTTTATTTTTCAAACCCTTGTGTCGAGGGCTGACTTTCAATAGATCGCAGCGAGGGAGCTGCTCTGCTACGTACGAAACCCCGACCCAGAAGCAGGTCGTCTACGAATGGTTTAGCACCAGGTTCCCCACGAACGTGCGGTGCGTGACGGGCGAGGGGGCGGCCGCCTTTCCGGCCGCACCCCGTGTCCCAGGACGAAGGGCTCTCCGCACCGGACCCCGGTCCCGACGCGCGGCGGGGCGCGCCGTGCCGCACCCCGGGGGACGCGGGCGGCGGCCCGCCGGCGGGGACGGCGGGGGACCGGCTATCCGAGGCCAACCGAGGCTCCCGCGGCGCTGCCGTATCGTTCCGCCTGGGTATATATGTATTTTAATCTTATAGTTTGTGGAAAAAATAGTTTATCATTGGTGACATCAGCATCATGGTGGCAGAAGACTCTCCCTTTGTCCCACCCCTTCAATCTACTATTAGCAAAACATCTATAACTAAACAAAGGTTTCTCTGCCCAAAATGCCAGACCTCCAGAGACTCACATAGTTGTATATCTGAAGGTGGGTGGATTAGAATACATAGAGGACGTGGAATCAGGGGAACAGCAGAGGCAGTGCCCCTGGTCCCAGCCCCACGGCTGAGGCAGCTGAGCCCATAGCCTAGAGAACCTGGTAGCACCAGTGGGGGTGGCACATATGGCCCTGGCCTCCTGGATGCAGCAGCACCTACAGCCACAGGAAATCAGGCAGCACAGATGGTGCAGCCTTTGACCTAGGTCACCCTGGATATGGCAATAGTGCCCACCATCCTGGTTCCCCCAGCAGAGATACCAACCACAGCAGGGACAGTGGCAGAACTAAGGCACCAGTGACCCTGGAGGCACAAACAGTGATGACAAGGGCACTGATGACACCTCTGGCAGAGGCCATGAAATGCAATAAATATAGTTTCTCCAATATAGCCACATGCAGCTCAGGTAAAAGAAACCAAATACTTGTGCTACAGAGTCATCTAACTGCAAAACATAGAAGAGCCTCTTGTTCCCACTCTGTTGAATTGTTAGAATCAAAGTAAACAAGGTTTTACTTAAATAAGAAAGCTGCTTTCAATTTCAAACACGCTGGCAGAGGAGCAACCCATTGAGCCCAGTGAAAAACCACAGTAACATGGAATCATAAAAAGGAAATGACAATTTTCCAGAAACCAATCTTAAAGTCATGGAAGATTGTGATCAAACAAGTAGAGAATTCAAAACAGTTTCAGGAAGAAACTCAACAAGATACAAGAAAATTCACAAAGGCACTTAAATAAGTTCAGGAATAAAAATAATGAACGTGAGGAACAATTTCCAAAGAGATGAAAACTGTTAAACATAACCACACAGAAATTCTGGAGCTAAAGAATTCAATAAATTAGATGAAGGATGCATTAGATAGCACTAGAAGTAGAGTACACCATATGGAGGATAGAAATAGTGAGCTCAAAGAATGATTTAGGAAGAAGAGAAGAGAGAACCTTTTTTTTTTTTTTTAATGAAGCAACTCTACAAGAGCTATATGACTCCATTAGAAAAGGTAACAAGCATAATTGGTATCCCAGAAGGAGAAGAGAGCAAGAAAGAGAGAGTTTATTTGAAGAAATAATAGCTGAGATCTTTCCAAGTCTGGGGAAGAAATAATAGAAGACCTAAGTATATCAATGCAAAAGACCTTCTCCAAGACACATTATATTAAAACTATCAAAAGTCAATGACAAAGAAAGACTGTTATAGGCAGCCAGAAAAAATGGAGAGTAACCTACAAAGGTATCATCATTAAGCTATGAGTAGATTTCTCAGCAGAAACTCAAAAGGCCAAGAGACAATGGAAAGACATACTTAAAATATTGAAACATAAAAACTATCATCCAAGAATACTCATCCAGCAAAGTAATCCCTCAGGTATGAAGGATAAATAAAGCCTTTCCCAGACAAACAAAGGTTAAGGGAGTTCAGCACCCAGAACCGTCTTATAAGGATGTTGAAATGAACTCTTCTACCTGAAATGTAAAGGCAAAAGTACACAAAACGTTGAGTAAGGTGATAGACAGAAATCAAAAATTGAAACTCTATATCAGAGTAGGTTGTTAAACAATTATAGTATAATGTTAAAAAAAAACATTAAAATAACTTTAGCTACTTCATTTGGTAACTGAATCACAACATGAAAAGGAATATTTTCTGAAACGGACAACTTCAGGCAAAAGAATGAAGTTGAATTGCTCTATTACACTACATACAAAAAATAAACTCAAAATAGATTAAAGACATAAATGTAAGACATGAAAAGTTACAAATCATAAATAAAAATAGGCAGCACCTCTTTGACATTGATCTTAGAAGTATCTTTGGGGATATATGTCCTCAGACAAGGAAGATAAAAGTAAACAAAGGAGAATACATCAAACGAAAAAGCTTTGCACAGTGAAGGAAACCACCACCACCACTAAAAGGAAACCTACTCATGGGGAAAGGTATTTGCAAATTATATATCTGATAAGGGGTTGTTATCCAAAAATATAAAGAATTCAATCAACTTAATATAAAAAAACATATCAGTAAATGGGCAGAGGACCCTCAATAGACATTTTTTTTTCTAAGAAAGACGCACAGATGGTCAAGAAGCACAGACAAGGGACTCGACATCATTAATCATCAGAGGAATGGAAACCAAAACCACAGTGAGATACAATTCCCACCAGCTAGAATGGGTATTATCAAAGAGAAAAAAATCAGCAAGTGTTGGTGAGGACCAGATGGGACCAGTAAATGATACCCAAATTTCACAATTTCTTCTTCTGGGATTATCAGAGGAATCAGAATTGCAGTCCTTCATAACAGGACTTCTCTTCTCCATGTACCTCATCACTGTGCTGGAAAACCTGCTCATCATCCTGGCCACCATCTTAGACTCCCACCTCCATACATCTGTGTAATTCTTCTCCAATCTGTTCTTTTTAGATATGTTTCACCTTCACCACCATCCCAAAGAAGGCAAAGTCATGACCTATGAAGTCTCCATCAAACAGGTATACATTTACCTACTCTTAGTATATTTGGACAACAGCGTTTTCCACCTGTGCATCTCACCTCTCACTTGTATCCTTATTTTATTTTATGGGCTTTGAGTGTACCTCAGCTCTGCTACTACTCAAGCCCTTCTCCCCACAGTCAAGTGCAACAGCCTCTATGATGTTCACCATGGTCACACCCATGCTGAACCCCTTCATCTACAGTCTAAGGAACAAAGGCGTAAAGAGGTCTCTGAAAAGATTCTTTGGGATGGCAGCTATAAAAGGACCAACTGTCACAGGGTTAAAGAATCCCCATTTTTGAAGGGTGCAAAGCATTTGAGCCGGAATTTGATATTCTTTGATCAGAGTGTGGAAGTAAAACTTGCTCCCTCTATTTCCTGAAATTTTCATTTCTTTGACTCTACTTCTTTGTAACATTGAAGCAACTCACATTTATAAGTTTCCTTCCCTGATGTATAAACAATTTCCCCCTTTGTCCATTTTCTACCTTCTCAAATTTTTTCCCAAACTTGATTCAAAATATTTACAATTCCCATTTACATCATGGGGCAACATGGATTTCTTAAGAATAATTTTTTCTCAAATGATATATATCATCCCAAATAATTTTTCTCTTGTGCCACTGAAAGAATTGTCGTAAGTAATAATACTACCGTGCAAAAACAAAACTACACTTACTAGCCAAGGCATTTTATATAATCTTATAATAGAGGAAAACTAAGACTACAGTTTTTGATTTTGTATACAACACTCCTTTGTAAATCACTGCCTTAACTGCTCTTCTTGCAAATGGAGACTTTAACCTATAGTTTGTTTTACAGGTGGTTATTCAGTTTTATTCTTCACTTTAGGATCATGTTCTCTTACTCAGCTGTGTCTGCAGTGACTACCCTAGTCACTGACAAATGATAATCAACTACAGGTTTCCAAGTGGAGTCTACACAGAAACACAGATTTGAATACATACAATTAACATGGCTTTTGAATTAGGGAAAAACATAAATAAGATGAAAATTTAAACTACACTTTGTATTACTAAGCAAAATATTTCATTTTCATGCTCTATATGTATTCATTGAAGTATGGGTTTTGGTGTTCATGTGAAAGGTTCCTATTTTCATTAGGGTGAAGGAATGGTTGTTGTGATTAGAGTGATACATTATGTGTAATCACCTATAAAGTGAGTGAAAAACATTTCTTTCAAATTCACACGCATAAAAGATTCTTGGTGGAGAAGACTAAACCTGTGTATACCTGGCTCAAAGACAGGACCACAGCCTTGCTACTCAAATGTGATACACAGACCAAGATCTGCAGCATCAACTACACATGGGAACTTGTTAGAAATGCAGTCCCTGGGCCCAACAGAGACCTGATGAATCAGAATTTGCATTTCAACTACAAACCGTGGTGATTTGTATGCACAGTGAATTTATAGATGTTCTGGTCTAGAATAGTCTCTCACCATCATAATGATGACTTTTGGAGGAGAGTATTTGTGTTGTGTGCTGTTCTGTGGTCTATAGGAGATTAGTAACATCCCTACAGATATTGCCAAATAACCCTAGGGGCTAAATCATCTCTGGTTGAGAATCACTGCCCCAGAGTTCCAGAACTGAGATATTCTAATCAGACTCCATCCCTCACTTGGTTTATACCTTTAAGCAGAACATTAAATCCTTCTGAGTCCCATTCCTACAATGGAGAAAGGAGTTTATAAAAGTACTACCTCATAGAATGCACTGCTTTTAAAACTAAATTTGACAACTTCTGTAATATGCTAAGCTAGTTTATGGGGCATAACAATATCTAAATATGTCTCTTATAGTTACAAACATTTTATGATGAGAGACAAAAGGAAAGCTCTTAACTTCTGATATAAGTAGAACATTCCTAATTGTCCTGGGAAAAATATCATGAATCCAGGGAATATAATGCCCAAGATTTTATATTACAGGAGCAAAGTTACCCCTGTTTTTGAAGAGGGGAATAGTAAGTTTTAGAGACTTCAGCTGTTGTGTCCCCACCACGAATGAAAGCTTTGAAAACCCACGTGACCTACTCAAGACAAAGCCTCAATATTACACTTTAGAGAAAATTTGAACTCAGTTGATGAGGCAGTCTGGGAGGCTTAGCGCTTTGGAATCAGGAGAGTTAATGGAGAAGGAGTAATAAAAACTGAACTCACCTAACTTATAATATAGTCTCCTAGGAACAAAGAATCAGCAGAAAAAAGTTCCATTCTGCCCAGACCAGTGTCTCCAAGGGAAATCATGCACTTAGTCATTGGAGTAACAAGAGGAAAACATGCCTAATAAGCTGAAATATGAAGCTCTAAATATCACCTCCGCTGCCATCCCTCAGCCTGTGCAACTTTGGTTGGACAAGACATGGTCCTTGCTTTTGCAGTCCTAAATCTGGCTGGGAGATCAATGCTTGATTGTATTTCTTCCTGTTGTCTTATTTGAGGACAAAACTTCTGTCTGCATCATCAGTCATTTAGGGGGGAATTTTGACATCTACAGGGAAAGCTTCCTCTATGAATCTGCATGCAGGTGAGTCTGAGAGCTCCACAGACACCACAGGAGAGAATCAGATAGGATGGAAGCCAAGAACTTGTACCTGAGGTCACCTGAGAGCCAATCTAGCATAGCCCAGATGCCAGAGATCACTGTGGTTGTTTGCTGGCTTTCCTAAATTAATGTATTTATTTATGGTCTAAAAATAAAGTGAACATTGCACTTGGAAATGCAAGTGTCAGTGTTGACAATTAAATGGTATTAATGGAAGCTCAATTAGAAGAAGGAATGGCAGGCATAAAATGCTTCCAGTAAAAGAGGACAGTAAGTCTAAGCATCTTATTTATTAACAGGAGTGAACAAATAGGGAAAAGCCTCAGGAAAATGAAGTCTTCTACTGCTTCCTATAAAACATATGCAACTTTTGTTGTATTTTGTAAATTGATGGTTTTGAATTGTTAGTTTATTCCCTTTGCTTATTTTCCTCTTGGGCTATTCAAACTGTAAGGTGTTTCACATCATAAAGATATCACTGTTTATGTCCTTGGCAAAAAGATATTTTAAAATTATTTTTCCTGTGCATCAAGGAGATGTCACTGGAGTTGGAATGTTGACTAACCAAGGAAGCTTTTCTTCATTGCATTGTCTCAGGGGCCATTTGAATTTGTTGGATATTTTTCCCCTTAATGTCCATTTCATTCCTCTCCATCCCTCTCTCTCTCTCTCTCTTTCCCTCTCTTTCATGCTTTTTATAGTTCTTTAAATATGGAACAGAAAGTGGCTATACCAAAAAGAAACCCCAAGTTTATTGTTCCATGGGAAGCTTATGAACTGGAATTTCTGGGGACCATTTATACATTCTTGAGGAGAAAGATAATCTGATCTGACCAGCTTGAGTTGCAATCACTTATGGCCTAAGGAGGGTGGAGCTGGGTGAGAAATGCATAGTAATAACACAGCTCAGGGGGCCATGGTGTATGTCTGTGCCTGTGCCTTGTGGAGTGAGAGCAGTTCTTAAAGTAGAGGCACCTGGACTCAAATATTAAGATGACTTATAATACAGAGGCCAGAATTCAATCAACAGATGGAACTAAGAAGGTGATCTGATATAATTCACAGGAAGCCTTTGCAGCTCAATTCATGTGCATGGAACAACATGGAAGGAGAGATTCTCTGTGTATTGAAGTTTTAACTGTAGCAGGGAGGCCACTTTTTCCTCAGCATCCTCTGACACCATCTCTAATTACTCCCCCTTTTGCTTATTTCTCTGCCCCACTGGCTTCCTTGTTTGGATCTGAATACATGGAACAAGCATTTTCCTCATGTCCGTTCCTTCTGCGAGGCACACACTTCTCCTATTATCTTACTAGCTCTTTCTTTTTCTTTCTTGAGCTATCTGTTCAATTATCACCTTGTTTGTTGCCTTTACCAGCACTCAGTGCAAAATAACACCTCCTACTACTCTCTCCTTTATACCTGGTTTTCTTTTCTTCATAGCATCTATCACCATATGACATATTATATAATATTTTATTTGCATATCATCTTTCACCATCCTTGTATTGTGGGAGATTGGTTTTTTAGCACTCTCCACTTATTGCCTTCATGTGCTGGGAACATGGTTGGCACTCAATACATAGTTCTCAAATGTATGAAAGAATACATTAAAACTCTAGAATATATGACCTCTTTGGAAATATGCTGAGAATGGGACAAAAATTCCTAGTCAGAGATGAAATGGATTATACCCTCAAAGAGAACTTACCTATAAATAAAATATTAACATTAATTTCTTAAGGGATAAATAGAAATTGCAGTATTTCAGCTATGTGAGTTATGCCAGTTTGTGTGAAAATTAGTCACGTTATTTTCCTTTTTCCTGATAGTCGCCTCTACCCCATGGGACCAGGTAACAATACACAAATTTCAGAATTTCTTCTTCTGGGACTTTCAGAGGAACCAAAACTGCAGCCCCTCATATTTGGGATTTTTCTCTCCATGTATCTGATCATTGTGTTTGGAAACCTGCTCATTATCTTGGCCGTCAGCTCAGACTCCCACCTCCACACCCCCATGTACTTTTTCCTCTCCAATCTGTCCTTTGTAGACATCTGTTTCACCTCTACCACCATCCCAAAGATGTTGTGGAATATTCAGACCCAGAGCAAAGTCATAACCTATGAAGGCTGCATCACCCAGATGTATTTTTACATTTTCTTTGGAGAATTAGATGACTTCCTCCTGACAGTGATGGCCTATGACTGCTTTGTGGCCATCTGCCACCCTTTGCACTACATGGTCATCATGAACCCCCGGTTCTGTGGACTGCTGGTTCTGATATTCTGGGTAATGATTGCTATGTATTCCTTGTTACACAGCTTAATGGTGTTGCAATTGTCCTTCTGTCCAGATGTGCAAATCCCCCACTTTTTCTGTGAACTGAATCAGGTGGTACAACTTTCCAATTCTGACAACTTTTTAAATAACATGGTGATCTATTTTGCAGCTGTCCTGATGGGTGTTGGTCCTTTTGCTTGTATCCTTTACTCTTACTCTAAAATAGTTTTCTGCATACGAGGAATCTCATCAGCTCAGGGGAAGTATAAAGCATTTTCCACCTGTGTGTCTCACCTCTCGGTTGTCTCCTTATTTTATTGTACGGCCTTAGGAGTGTACCTTAGCTCTGCTGCTACCCACAGCTCACTCTCAAGTGCAACAGCCTCGGTGATGTACACTGTGGTCACACCCATGCTGAACCCCTTCATCTACAGTCTGAGAAATAAAGACATAAAGAGGGCTCTGAAGAGACTCTATCTGATGCCAAGTATAAAATGGCCAATTGTACTAGGGGTGATGAAGTGCCCTTGATTGCATAACTCAAAGCCTCGGAATGAGAAATTGTGATTCTTTGATCATTGTAAAATAAAATTTGCTCCTTCTACTTATTTCCTGGGATTTATTATTTTTTTGATTCAGCTTCTTTATACAATTTTAGTAACTCTCTTTATTAAGCTTTATCCTCAGTCTGATATATAGGCAGTTTTTGTTTTTTCTACTTCTAAATTTTCCTACCTTTGGATCAAAAATGTTTGGAAATTCCATTTCTTGGATGGAGAGCATAGATTCATTAATAATAGTTACTTCTCAAATGACATGTGTCATCCCAAGTAATTTTCTCCTGTTTCCCTGAAGGAATAGTCATGAGTTGCATTACTCATATAAAAAATACACTTAACAACCAAGACAATTTATATTATTTTTATTATGGTTAGTTTATCCAGAGATATAGAAAAATTACTTTAAAGTTATAGGAGGATTTTTGGCTATACAGAGGGTTGGAGGCCCTAACCCTCTTGTTGTTCAAGGGTCAGCTTGTGTGTGTGTGTGTATATATATATATATATATATTTTTTTTTTTTTCTCAAATGCACTGGCAGAGGAGCAACCCATGAAAACCACAGTCACCTGAAATCAGAGAAAGAAAATAATAGCACAGGGAACTCCTCTCAATACTCTGTAATGATCTATATGGGAAAAGAATCTAAAAAAGAACAGATATATATATATATATATCCATATATATATGATACATTTTGCTGTACATCAGAAACTAACACAATATTGTAAATCAACTATAATAATTTGTTTTAAGAAAAGAAAATGACAGTTTTCCAGAAACCAATCTTAATGTCATGGAAGATTGTGATCAGACAAGCAGAGAATTCGAGATAATGTCAGGAAGTTACTCAACAAGCTGCAAAAAAGATAGGCAATACATCTTTGACACTGGTCTTAGCAATATTTTTGTATATATCTCCTCAGGCAAGGGAAATAAAAATAAATAAATGGACTACATCAAACTAAAATCTTTGCACAGTGAAGGAAACCACCAACAAAACGAAAAGACAACCTACTCATGGGAAAAGATATTTACAAATTATATATCCAATAATGGGTTGTTATCCAAAAATAGAAATGATTCAATCAATTCAATATTAAAAAACAAACAACCCTAATAAAAATGGGCAGAAGACACTCAATAGACATTTTTCTAAGGAAGACATACAGATGTTCACTTGAAAAGACTGTGTATTCTGCTGTTTTGGGATGTGGTGTCCCATAGATAATTATTAAGTCAAATGGTCTGTTGTTCCATTTAAGACCTCTGTCACTGTACTGATTTTAAGCCTAGATGATCTGTCCATAAATGTAAGTGGGGTGTTAAAGTCCCCTACAATAATTCAATTATTGTCAATTTCTCCCTTTATGTCCGTTAATATTTGTGTTGTATATTTAGATGCTCCTGTATTTAGTACATATATGTTAAAAAGTGTAATATTCTCCTCCTCTCCTCTTTAGTACATATATGTTAAAAAGTGTAATATTCTCCTCTTATCATTTGAGAATGCCCTTCTTGGTCTTTTCTTATAGACTTTGTTTAAAGTCTATTTTTTTCTGATATGAGTATTGTTATCCCCACTTTCTTGTTGTTTCCGTTTACATTAAATATCTTTTTTCATCCCCTCACTTTCAGTCTGTGTGTGTCTTTAGCTCTGAAGTCTCTTGAAAGCAGCATATTGAAGGGTCTTTTTTTTTTTTTTAATCCAATCAGTTACCCTATGTCTTTTTATTGGACCACTTAGTCCATTGAAAGTTAAGGTGATTATTGATAGGCATGTACTTATTGCCATTTTGTTACTTGCTTTCTGTTTGTTTTTATAGTTCTTCTCTTATTCATTTTGTTTCTTCCTTTGTGATTTGATGATTTTTAGTGATACGCTTGTGTTCCTTTCTCCCTAGTTTTTGTGTATCTATTGTAGGTTTTTGATGTATGGTTACCACGAGGTTTGTATATGTTGACCTATGACTATATCTACTTTTTAAAACAGGTTGTCCTTTAAGTTGAAACACATTCTAATAGGACTACATTTTTACTCCCTTCCTCCACATTTTGTGTTTTTAATGTCATATTTGCCATCTCCCTGTTCATTCCCTTACTTCTTATTGTAGTTATAGTTAATTTTGCAATTATTTTTTGCCTTTTAAATCTTCATACTAGCTGAAGTGGTTGATCCTCATCCTTTTCTATATGTTTGCCTTTACCAGTGAGATTTTCTCGTTCTTACAGATTCTTACCATTTGTTATGACTTTTTCTTTCCTTCTTAAAAAAAACCCTATATCATTTTTTTAGGGTAGGTTTAGTATTGATAAATTATTTAGTCTTTGCTTGTCTGAAAATTTCTTTATATCTCCTTCAATTCTAAATGATAATCTTGCTCCCTAGAGTGCCCTAGTTTGCAGGTTTTTCCCTCACAGCACTTTAAATATATCATGCCACTCCATTCTCACCTGCGAAGTTTCTGCAAAAAAAAAAAAAAAAAAAAAAAAAAAAATTAGCTGATAGACTTTTGGGACTCCCTTGTACACAACAGTTTTCTTGTGCTGCCTTTAGAAACATATATCTTTAATTTTCCCATTTTAATTGATATATCTTGGTGCAGGTCCAGTTGCTGTCATTTTTTTGGGGAGACCTATTTGCTTCCAGTACCTGAATATCTGCTTCCTTATTCAGGTTTGGGAGGTTTTCAGCCATAATTTCATCAAATACATTTTGACCACCTTCTCTCTCTCTCTTCTCCTTTTGGGACCCCCAAATTATGTGAATATTGGTATTCTTAGTGTAGTCCAATAGATCCCTCAAACTATTCTCATTTTTAATTTGTTTTCACTTTGCTGACTGTATGGGTGATTTCCATTATTCTATATTCCAGATAACTTATGCATTCTTCTGTATCACCTGGTGTGCTATTAAATACTTCTAGTTGTTTCATTTCAGTTATTGTATTCTTTAGTTCTATTATTTTAGTATTTTCTAGTTCTGTGTTAAAATTATCACTATGTTCATTAATTCTTTCCCTAATTAGTTAGCAATCTTATTACTAATGTACTGAATTTTTTATCAGTAAATCGTTTATTTGTTTCACTAGTTGTTTTTTCACTGCTGTTCTCTTGCTCTTTCCATCTATTTATTTATTTATTTTTTAACATCTTTATTGGAGTATAATTGCTTTACAATGTTGTGTTATTTTCCACTGTATAACAAAGTGAATCAGCTATACATATAAATATATCCCCATATCCCCTCCTTGCATCTCCCTCCCACCCTCCCTATCCCACTCCTCTAGGTGGTCACAAAGCACAGAGCTGATCTCCCTGTGCTATAAGACTGCTTCCCACTAGCTATCTATTTTACATTTTGTAGTGTATATATATCAGTGTCACTCTCTCACTTTGTCCCAGCTTACCCTTCCCCCTCCCTGTGCCCTCAGATCCATTCTCTACGTCTGCATCTTTATTCCTGTCCTGCTCTTAGGTTCTTCACAACCATTTTTTTTTTTTAGATTCCACATATATATGTCAGCATATGGTATTTGTTTTTCTCTTTCTGACTTACTTCACTCTGTATGACAGACTCTAGGTCCATCCACCTCACTGCAAATAACTCAATTTCGTTTCTTTTCAAGGCTGAGTAATATTCCATTGTACATATGTGCCACATCTTCTTTTTTTTTAACATCTTTATTGGAGTATAATTGCTTAACAATGGTGTGTTAGTTTCTGCTGTATAACAAAGTGAATCAGTTATACATATACATATATCCCCATATCTCTGCCCTCTTGCATCTCCCTCCCTCCCACCTTCCCTATCCCACCCCTCTAAGTGGTCACAAAGCACTGAGCTGATCTCCCTGTGCTATGCAGCTGCTTCCCACTAGCTATCTATTTTACATTTGGTAGTGTAAATATGACAAAGCTACTCTCTCACTTTGTCCCAGCTTACTCTTCCCCTTCCCCGTGTCCTCAAGTCCATTCTCTATGTCTGTGTCTTTATTTCTGTCCTGCCCCTAAGTTCATCAGAATGGAGAGATATGTGTTAGCATATGGTATTTGTTTTTCTCTTTCTGACTTACTTCACTCTGTATGACAGACTCTAGGTCCATCCACCTCACTACAAATAACTCAATTTCCTTTCCTTTTATGGCTGAGTAATATTCCATTGTATATATGTGCCACATCTTTTTTATCCATTTATCTGTCGATGGACACTTAGGTTGCTTCCATGTCCTGGCTATTGTAGATAGTGCTGCAATGAACATTGTGGTACAAGACTCTTTTTGAATTACGGTTTTCTCAGGATATATGTCCAGTAGTGGGATTGATGGGTCATATGGTAATTCTATTTTTAGTTTTTTAAGGAACCTCCATGCTGTTCTCCATAGTGGCTGTATCAATTTACACTCCCACCAACAGTGCAAGAGGGCTCCCTTTTCTTCACACCCACTCCAGCATTTAGTGTTTGTAGATTTTTTGATGATGGTCATTCTGATCAGTGTGTGGTGATACCTCACTGTAGTTTTGATTTGCATTTCTCTAATTATTAGTGATGTTGAGCAGGCTTTCATGTGTTTATTGGAAATCTGTATATCTTCTCTGGAGAAATGTCTATTTAGGTCTCCTGCCCATTTTTGGATTGGGTTGTTTTTTTCATATTGAGCTGCATGACCTGCTTGTATATTTTGGAGATTAATCCTTTGTCATTTGTTTTGTTTGCAAATATTTTTTCCCATTCTGAGTGTTTTCTTTTCATCTTGTTAAGGGTTTCCTTTGTTGTGCAAAAGCTTTTAAGTTTCATTAGGTCCATTTGTTTATTTTTGTTTTTATTTCCATTTCTCTAGGAGGTGGGTCACCATATTAACAAATTGAAGGAGAAAAACAATATGATCATCTCAATAGATGCACAAAAAGCTTTTGACAAAATTCAACACCTATTGATGATAAAAACTGTCCAGAAAGTAGGCATAGAGGGAACTTACCTCAACATAATAAAGGCCATATATGACAAACCCACAGCGAACATCATTCTCAACGGTGAAAAACTGAATCCATTTCCTCTAAGATCAGGAACAAGACAAGGTTGCCCACTCTCACCACTATTATTCAACATAGATTTGGAAGTTTTAGCCACAGCAATAAGAGAAAAAAAGCAAATAAAAGGAATCCAAATCGGAAAAGAAGAAGTAAAACTCACTGGCTGCAGATGACATGATACTATACATACAGAATCCTAAAGATGCTACCAGAAAACTACTAGAGCTAATCAATGAATTTGGTAAAGTAGCAGGATACAAAATTCATGCACAGAAACCTCTTGCATTCGTATACACTAGTGATGAAAAATCTGAAAGTGAAATTAAGGAAACACTCCCACTTACCATTGCAACAAAAAGAATAAAATACCTAGGAATAAACCTACCTAAGGAGACAAAAGACCTGAATGCAGAAAACTATAAGACACTGATGAATGAAATTAAAGATGATACAAACAGATGGAGAGATATACCATGTTCTTGGATTGGAAGAATCAACATTGTGAAAATGACTATACTACCCAAAGCAATCTACAGATTCAAAGCAATCCCTTTCAAACTACCAATGGCATTTTTCACAGAACTAGAACAAAAAATTTCACAATTTGTATGGAGACACAAAAGACCCCAAATAACAAAAGCAATCTTGATCATGAAAACCAGAGCTGGAGGAATCAGGCTCCCTGACTTCAGACTATACTACAAAGCTACAGTAATCAAGACAGTATGGTCCTGGCACAAAAACATAAATATAGATCAATGGAACAGGATAGAAAGCCTGGAGATAAACCCACACACATATGGTCACCTTATCTTTGATAAAGTAGGCAAGAATATACAATGGAGAAAAGACAGCCTCTTCAATAAGTGCTGCTGGGAAAACTGGACAGCTACATGTAAAAGAATGAAATTAGAACACTCCCTAACACCATACACAAGAATAAACTCAAAATGGATTAAAGTCCTAAATGTAAGGCCTGACACTATAAAACTCTTAGAGGAAAACATAAGCAGAACACTCTGACATAAATCACAGCTCTTTCAATTTAGACACATTTCTCTGTCTTTTAATTTTGCTTAACTTTCTCTCTCTGTATGCTACTATGTGCCATGGTTACCTTTCACAGTGTTGAAGTGGTGTCATTCTGTGGGTGCAGCCATATAAAGTTGGTGTGTGCCCAGCGGCTTTGGCAGAAGAACTGGATTTGAAGGTATCACAATTCATGCCTTTCCTTAGGGTGTACTGGTAGTGATCATCTTGATAGGAGGTGAGGCTGGAGGTGGAGGGGTTAGGGCTGGAACCAGATGTGGGATAGGGCTTCACCTTTCCTTAGTGGCCATTACTGGTCTAACAGGGATGGGGCCAGGTCCCAAGTTGCTAGAAAAGAAGTCCTGAGGGTCAGGTCTGAGCTGATTCTGTTCCCCTTCAGTGTGTGGTCCCCCCATCTCAGCACCAGCACCCTCGCCCCAGAGGGGAGCAGTGCTGGAGCAAGAGAGGCTGGTGTGGGGCACTCTGCATGGACTGGGGCATGGACCCTCTTGGCCTGAGCAGGTCCTGAGATAAAGACTGCCTCTGATGTACTGCCTGTGTAAGCATCACCAATGATTGCCCCTGCCCTGCTCAGAAACCCCTTTCCACATAGTCACATGGGGTTTATTCCTGTGATACAAGGATGGTCCAACATAAGCAAATCAATAAATGCAATACACAACAGTTATTGAATTAAAGGTAAATATATGGTTATCACAATAGATGCAGAAAAAGCATTTGACAAAAATTCAACCTCTTTTTATGACAACTCTACCAAAGTCAGTATAGAATAATGTACCTCAACAGTAAAAAGACAGTATATGACAAGTCCACAACTAACATCATACTGAATGATGAAATGTTGAAAGCTTTTACTTTATGATCAGAAACAAGACAGGAGTGCCCACTCTCACCACTTCTATTCAATATAGTACTGAAAGTCCTAGACAGCATAATTAGGCAAGAAAATAAAGGCAGCCAAATTGAAAAGAAAGAAATAAAATTGTCCTTGATTGCAGATGATATGGTATTATATATAGGAAATAAATTCTTCTTCAAAAATCATTAGAACTAATAAACAAAGAAAGTTGCAGGGAGGAAAATCAATATGTAAAAATCAGTTGTGTTTGTATATACTAAAAATGAACAATATAGAAAAGAAATTAAGAAAACAATCTTAATTACAAGAGCATAAAAATGAAAGAAAATATACTTAGGAATCAATTTAATCAATAAATTCATACATCTGTACACCTAAAAGTTTAAGGCAGTTCATTAAAGATGTTGAAGAAGGCACAAATAAGTGAAACAGTCATATGTTCATGGGTCAGAAGAATTAATATTGTTAAAAGTTCATATTACTCAAAGAATGTATAGTTCCAATACAATCCTTATCAAAATTCCAATGGCACTTTTCATGGAAATAGAAAAAAATCAATTCTAAATTTTGTATGGAACACCAATATCCTTGCGTAGCCAAAGAAATCCTGAGCGGTGAGGAAAAGAGATGGAGTCATCACACTTCCTGATTTCAAACCATACTACAAAGCTATAGTAATCAAAACAATATGGTACTTGCATAAAAGCATACACATAAACCAATGGCATGTAATTGAGAACCCAGAAATAAACCCAAACATATATGGTCAACTAATATTTGACAAAGGTGACTTTTCTAAAAATTTGTCCATTTCTTCCAGCTTGTCCATTTTATTAGCTTACAGTTGCTTGTAGTAATCTCTCATGATCCTTTGTATTTCTGCAGTGTCCGTTGTTACTTCTCCTTTTTCATTTCTAATTCTTTTAATTTGAGTCTTCTCCCTTTTTTTCTTGATGAGTCTGGCTAATGGTTTATCAATTTTGTTTATCTTCTCAAAGAACCAGCTTTTAGTTTTATTGATCTTTGCTATTGTTTCCTTCATTTCTTTTTCATTTATTTCTGATCTAATCTTTATGATTTCTTTCCGTCTGCTAACTTTGGGGTTTTTTTGTTCTTCTTTCTCTAATTGTTTTAGGTGTAAGGTTAGGTTGTTTATTTGAGATGTTTCTTGTTTCTTGAGGTAGGACTGTATTGCTATAAACTTCCCTCTTAGAACTGCTTTTGCTGCATCCCATCCCAGGTTTTGGGTCATCGTGTTTTCATTGTCATTTGTATCTAGGTATTTTTTTATTTCCTCTTTGATTTCATCAGTGATCTCTTGGTTATTTAGTAGTGTATTGTTTTGCCTCCATGTGTTTGCATTTTTTACAGATATTTTCCTGTAATTGATATCTAGTCTCATAGCGTTGTGGTTGTGGTCAGAAAAGATACTTGATACAATTTCAATTTTCTTAAATTTACCAAGGCTTGATTTGTGACCCAAGCTATGATCTATCCTGGAGAATGTTCCATGAGCACTTGAGAAGAAAGTGTATTCTGTTGTTTTTGGATGGAATGTCCTATAAATATCAATTGAGTCCATCTTGTTTAATGTGTCATTGAAATTAAAGATGATACGAACAGATGGAGAGATATACCATGTTGTTGGACTGGAAGAATCAACATTATGAAACTGACCATATTACCCAAAGCAATCTACAGATTCAAAGCAATCCCTATCAAACCACCAATGACATTTTTCACAGAACTAGAACAAAAAATTTCACAATTTGTATGGAAACACAAAAGACCCCAAATAGCCAAAGCAATCTTGATAATGAAAAACGGAGCTGGAGGAATCAGGTTCCCTGACTTCAGACTATACCACAAAGCTACAGTAATCAGACAGTATGGTACTGGCACAAAAACAGAAATACAGATCAATGGAACAGGATAGAAAGCCCGGAGATAAACCCATGCACATATGGTCACCTTATCTTTGACAAAGGAGGCAAGAATATACAATGGAGAAAAGACAGCCTCTTCAATAAGTGGTGCTGGGAAAACTGGACAGCTACACGTAAAAGAATGAAATTAGAACTCCCTAACATCATACACAAAAATAAACTCAAAATGGATTAAAGACCTAAATGTAAAGCCAGACACTATAAAACTCTTAGAGGAAAACTTAGGCAGAACACTCTATGACATAAATCACAGCAAGATCCTTTTTGACCCAACTCCTAGAGAAATAGAAATAAAAACAAAAATAAACAAATGGGATCTAATGAAACATAAAAGCTTTTGCACAGCAAAGGAAATCATAAACAAGATGAAAAGACAACCCTCAGAATGGGAGAAAATATTTGCAAATGAAGAAACTGACAAATGATTAATCTCCAAAATATACAAGCAGCTCAATATCAAAAAACAAACAACCCAATCCAAAAATGGGCAGAAGACCTAACTAGACATTTCTCCAAAGAAGATATACAGATTACCAACAAACACATGAAAGGATGCTCAACATCACTAATCATTAGAGAAATGCAAATCAAAACTACAATGAGGTGTCACCTCACACCGGTCAGAATAACCATCATCAAAAAATCTACAAACGGGCTTCCCTGGTGGCGCAGTGGTTGAGAATCTGCCTGCCAATGCAGGGGACGCGGGTTCAAGCCCTGGTCTGGGAAGATCCCACATGCCGCGGAGCAACTGGGCCCGTGAGCCACAACTACTGAGCCTGCGCGTCTGGAGCCTGTGTGCCACAACAAGAGAGGCCGCGACAGTGAGAGGCCCGCGCACAGCGATGAAGAGTGGCCCCCGCTTGCCACGACTAGAGAAAGCCCTTGCACAGAAACGAAGACCCAACACAGCCAAAAATAAATAAATAAATTTATAAAAAAAAAAAAAAATCTACAAACAATAAATGCTGGAGAGGGTGTGCAGAAAAGGGAACCCTCTTGCACTGTTGGTGAGAATGTAAATTGATACAGCCACTATGGAGAACAGTATGGAGCTTCCTTTAAAAACTAAAAATAGAACTGTCATATGACCAGCAATCCCACTGCTGGGCATATACCCAGAAAAAATCATCGTTCAAAAAGAGTCATGTACCACAATGTTCATTTCAGCACTATTTACAATAGCTAGGACATGGAAGCAAGTGTCCATCGACAGATGACTGGATAAAGAAGATGTGGCACATATATACAATGAAATATTACTCGCCATAAAAAGGAACAAAATTGAGTTATTTGTAGTGAGGTAGATGGACTTAGAGTCTGTCAAACAGAGTGCAGTAAGTCAGAAAGAGAAAAACAAATACCGTAAGCTAACACATATATATCGAATCTAAAAAAAAAAAAGGTTCTGAAGAACACAGGCAAAGGACAGGAATAAAGATGCAGACCTAGAGGATGGACTTGAGGACATGGGGAGGGGGAAGTGTAAGCTGGGACGAAGTCAGAGAGTGGCATGGACATATATACACTACCAAATGTAAAATAGATAGCTAGTGGGAAGCAGCCACATAGCACAGGGAGATCAGCTGGGTGCTTTGTGACCACCTAGAGGGGTGGGATAGGGAGGGTGGGAGGGAGATGCAAGAGGGAGGGGATATGGGGATATATGTATACATATCGCTAATTCACTTTGTTGTACAGCAGAAACTAACACAACAATGTAAAGCAATTATACTCCAATACAGATGTTAAAAAAAGAAAAAATAAAAGATATGTGCAGAAAAAAAAAATAGAGGACAAAATGTTACCCAACACGTGAAGATAAGGAGGGGATCTATGTGTATTCACAAGATTCTTTGAAATGAAAATTAATAAAATACAAGGAACAGAATGTGAACAATGGACTTCCTGTGTCTTAAAGTCTCAGCAGCAGCAGGGAGGGAACCTCTTTCTTCAATCCTCTCTGACACCATCTCTCACCACTCCCCCTGTACTCATTGCTCACCACACTGGCTACATTTTGAGCCTTGAACATCTGAAACAACACCTTCCTCGGGGCTTTTGCACTGGATCTTTCCTCTGCAGAGCACATACCCAGATAGCCTCCTGTCTTCCACCCAGTTTGGCATGAGGCCTTTGCTCAAATGTCACCTTGTTTTTAGGTCGTCCTGAACTCCCAGTAAAAATAACACACCCATCCATTTTTTATACTTGCTTTTTTTCCCACATAGTATTGTAATTGTAGCATGTCACTAATGCTCACTCTCCTAACATTTAATCATGTTATTTAAAATTTTCATTCCTAGCTACCACCACCACCACTTGGGACCAAGGAATGATATCCAAATTTCAAATTTTCTTCTTCTGGTGTTATCAAATGAACAAGAATTTCAGCCCCTCATATTTGGGCTTTTCCTCTCCATGTACCTGATCACTGTGTTTGAAAACCTGCTCATCATCCTGGCCGTCAGCTCAGACTCCCACCTCCACACACCGATGTACTTCTTCCTCTCCAACCTGTCCTTTGTAGACATCTGTCTCATCTCTACCACTATCCCAAAGATGCTGTGAATATACACACAGAAAGCAATGTTATAACCTATACAGGTTGCATCACCCAGATGTATTTTTCCACACTCTTTAGAGGTTGTGACAACTTTCTTCAGGCTGTGGTGGCTGATGAACAGTTCTTGGTCATATGTCACCCCCTGCACTACAATGTCATCATGAACCCCTGGCTCTATGGACTGCTGTTGCTGATGTCCTGGATCTAGAGTGTCTTAAATTCCTTGTTACAAAGCTTAATGTTGTTGTGGCTGTCCTTCTATACATACTTGGAAATCCCCCACTTTTTCTGTGATCTCCACCAGCTGGTCAAATTTGCTTGTTCTGATACTTTTCTTAACGACATCGTGTTGTATTTTTCTACTGGGCTGCTGGCTGGTGGTCCTCTAGTATCCTTTACTCTTACTCTAAGATTGTTTCTTTCTAGAATCTCATCAGCTCATGGGACATATAAAGCATTTCCACCTGTGCATCTCACCTCTCAGTTGCCTCCCTGTTTATTGTTCATTCCTAGGAGTGTACCTTATCTATGCTGCTACCCACAGCTCACACTCAGTAGCAGTAGCCTCAGTGATGTACAGTGTTGTCACACCCATGCTTCATCTACAGTCTGTGGAACAAAGACATAAAAGGGGCTCTGAAGAGATTCTATGGGATGACAGGTATAAAGTGGAAAACTGTTCTGGAGGTGAAGAAGTGCCCTTGATTGTAGGACTCAAAGCCTTGGAACAAGAAATTGTGATTTTTTGATGAGTGTGGAATAGAATTTTCTCCCATTTATTTCCTGGGATTTCTATTTCTTTGAATTCAACTCTTCTATACAATTTTGGTAACTCACTTTATTAAGCTTTCTGCTCTGTCTGATATATAGGAAGTTTTTCTTTTGGTCCATTTTCCTACATTCCATTCCCAAAGTTTTTCTCAACCTTGGATCAGAAATATTTGGAAATTTCCATATCTTTTCATGGGACAACTTGGATTGCTTAAAAATAATTTATTCTCAAATGACATATATATCATGCCCCATAATTTTTCCTCATTTTCCTGAAAGAATAATCATGAGTTGTCTTACTCATATGAATAAAATTGCTTTTGGCATATAAGTCCATTTATGTAATTTAATTGTGGAGGAATTTCACTTTGGGACTTTTATTCTGTTTTACATCACTACCTTAACTGCTCTTCTTGATAATGTAGACTGTATCATGGACCCCTTTAGCCCCAGCCTATTGATAGTGATGCTATAGGCTAGGAATTCCTGGGGCACTTGGCTGGGTCCATAATGCTTTTGATTCTTGTCTGAGCCAAAATTTTGGCTGAACCAGCCCTTGTGCTGTTGTCGCTGTTGTTTTAACTTCAATTTAATTGGCATGACATTATATTAGTTTCAGGTGTACAACAGTAGTTATTTGATATTTCTGTATATCACAAACTAATCACCACAATAAATCAAGTTAGCATTCATCACCATACATAGTTACACATTTTTCACATAAGTATTTTCAAGATCCCCTCTCCTGGCTACGTTAAAACATAAGATACAGTTTTATTGATGATAACCCCCATGCTGCACATTACATTCCCATGACTTACTCATTTTATAACTGAAGTTTGTACCTTGTGACACCATTTACCCATGTTTGCCCACTCCCCACCTCCCAGCTTAGGCAACTATCAATCTGTTCTCTATTATTTCCACATGTTTGTGCTTTTGTTTTTTTCTTTTTTCTTTTAGATTCCACATAAAAGTGAGATCATATGGTGTTTATCTTTTTCTGTCTGACTTACTTCACTTAGCTAAATGCCCTAAGATCCACTCATGTGTTGCAAATGGCAAGGTATTCATTCTTTCTTATGGCCAAATTTTATATATATATATATAATATATATATATATATTATATATATATTATATATAATATATATACATATATTATATTATATATATATTATATATATATATATACACACACACACATACATATATAAATATATAAATATAAAACACCTTTATCCATTCATCTACCTATGGACATTGTTTGTTTTCCAGTTTACCCATTGTAAATAAAGCTGCAGTGATCATGGGGGTACACATATCTTTTCAAAACGAGCGTTTTTTACTTCACTCAGTATGACAATCTCTAGGTTCATCCATGTTGCTACAAATGGTATTATTTCATTCTTTTATATAGTTGAGTAATACAAAGAAAGACAAATAGCATATGATATTGCTTATAGTGAAATCTAAAAAAATGGTACAAATGAACTTCTCTACAAAACGAAATAGAGTCACAGATGGTGAAAACAAAGTTATGGTTACCAGGGGGAAGAGGGGTGAGGGATAAATTGGGAGATTGGGATTGATATATACACACTACTATATGTAAAATGGATAACTAATAAGGACCTACTCTACAGCACAGGGAACTCTACTTGATACTCTGTAATGACCTATATTGGAAAAGAATCTAAAGAAGAGTGGCCGTATGTATATGTATAACTGATTCACTTTACTATACACCTATAACTAACACAATATTGTAAATCAACTCTACTTTGATAAAAATGTTTTTAAAAATTTAAAAAATGAATAAATGAAAAAAATTAGCATTTTTTTTCCTTTGGAGAAATACCCAGAAATTGGATTGCTGGATCATATGCTGGTTTTGTTTTAATGTATTGAAGAACCTCCATATAGTTTTCCATAGTGACTACAGGAATTTACATTCCTTCCAAGAGTGCACAAGTGTTTCCTTTTATACCCATTCTCACCAATACTTGTTAGTGCTTATGTTTTGTTTTGTTTTTTTAATTAATTAATTTATTTATTTATTTTTGGCTGTGTTGGGTCTTCGTTTCTGTGCGAGGGCTTTCTCCAGCTGTGGCGAGCGGGGGCCACTCTTCATCGCGGTGAGCGGGCCTCTCACTGTAGCGGCCTCTCCCGTTGCGGAGCACAGGCTCCAGACGCGCAGCAGTCGTGGCTCACGGGCTTAGTTGCTCCGCAGCATGTGGGATCCTCCCAGACCAGGGCTCGAACCCGTGTCCCCTGCATTGGCAGGCAGATTCTTAACCACTGCGCCACCAGGGAAGCCCAGTGCTTATGTTTTTATACTAGCCATTCGAACAGGTGTGAGGTGATATTTCATCATGGTTTTGATTTACATTTACCTGATGGCTAGTGATGTTTAGCATCGTTTCAGGTACCCATTGACCTTCTGTATGTCTTCATTGGAAAAATTCAGATATGCTTCCCGTGGTTAATCAGATTGTTTAGGATTTTGCCATTGAGTTGTACGAATTTTTAAATTTTGTTTATCTTCTCAGAGAACGAGCTTTTAGTTTTATTGATCTTTGTTATTGTTTCCTTCATTTCTTTTTCATTTATTTCTGATCTGATCTTTATGATTTCTTTCCTTCTGCTAACTTTGGGGTTTTTTTGTTCTTCTTTCTCTAATTGCTTTAGGTGTAAGGTTAGGTTGTTTATTTGAGATGTTTCTTGTTTCTTAAGGTAGGATTGTATTGCTATAAACTTCCCTCTTAGAACTGCTTTTGCTGCATCCCATAGGTTTTGGGTCATCGTGTTTTCATTGTCATTTGTTTCTAGGTATTTTTTGATTTCTTCTTTGATTTCTTCAGTGATCTCTTGGTTATTAAGTAGTGTATTGTTTAGCCTCCATGTGTTTGTATTTTTTACAGATTTTTTCCTGTAATTGATATCTAGTCTCATAGCATTGTGGTCGGAAAAGATACCTGATAGGATTTTAATTTTCTTAAATTTACCAAGGCTTGATTTGTGACCCAAGCTATGATCTATCCTGGAGAATGTTCCATGAGCACTTGAGAAGAAAGTGTATTCTATTGTTTTTGGATGGAATGTCCTATAAATATCAATTAAGTCCATCTTGTTTAATGTGTCATTTAAAGCTTGTGTTTCCTTATTTATTTTTCATTTTGGATGATCTGTCCATTTGTGAAAGTGGGGTGTTAAAGTCCCCTACTATGATTGTGTTATTGTCGATTTCCCCTTTTATGGCTGTTAGTATTTGCCTTATGTATTGAGGTGCTCCTATGTTGGGGGCATAAATATTTACAATTGTTATATCTTCTTCTTGGATTGATCCCTTGATCATTATGTAGTGTCCTTCTTTGTCTCTTGTAATAGTCTTTGTTTTAAAGTCTATTTTGTCTGATATGAGAATTGCTACTCCAGCTTTCTTTTGATTTCCTTTTGCATGGAATATCTTTTTCCATCCCTCACTTTCAGTCTGTGTGTGTCCCTAGGTCTGAAGTGGGTCCCTTGTAGACAGCATATATACGGGTTTTATTTTTGTATCCATTCAGCCAGTCTATGTCTTTTGGTTGGAGCATTTAATCCATTTACATTTAAGGTAATTATCAATATGTATGTTCCTATTACCATTTTCTTAATTGTTTTGGGTTTGTTATTGTAGGTCTTTTCCTTCTCTTGTGTTTCCTGCCTAGAGAAATTCCTCTAGCATTTGTTGTAAAGCTGGTTTGGTGGTGCTGAATTCTCTTAGCTTTTGGTTATCTGTAAAGTTTTTAATTTCTCTGTCAAATCTGAATGAGATCCTTGCTGGATAGAGTAATATTGGTTGTAGGTTTTTCTCTTTCATCACTTTAAATATGTCCTGCCACTCCCTTCTGGCTTGCAGAGTTTCTGCTGAAAGATCAGCTGTTAACCTTATGGCGATTCCCTTGTATGTTGTTTGTTGTTTTTCCCTTGCTGCTTTTAATATTTTTTCTTTGTATTTAGTTTTTGATTGTTTGATTAATAGGTGTCTTGGTGTGTTTCTCCTCGGATTTATCCTGTATGGGACTCTCTGTGCTTCCTGGACTTGATTGACTATTTCCTTACCCATATTAGGGAAGTTTTCAACTATAATCTCTTCAAATATTTTCTCAGTCCCTTTCTTTTTCTCTTCTTCTTCTGGGACCCCTATAATTCGAATGTTGGTGCATTTAATATTGTCCCAGTGGTCTCTGAGACTGTCCTCAATTCTTTTCATTCTTTTTCCTTTATTCTGCTCTGCAGTAGTTATTTCCACTATTTTATCTTCCAGGTCACTTATCCGTTCTTCTGCCTCAGTTATTCTGCTATTGATTCCTTCTAGAGCATTTTTAATTTCATTTATTGTGTTGTTCATGATTGTTTGCTCTTTAGTTCTTCTAGGTCCTTGTTAAAAGTCTCTTGTATTTTCTCCATTCTATTTCCAAGATTTTGGATCATGTTTACTATCATTATTCTGAATTCTTTTTCAGGTAGACTGCCTATTTCCTCTTCATTTGGTAGGCCTGGTGGGTTTTTACCTTGCTCCTTCATCTGCTGTGTGTTTCTTTGTCTTCTCATTTTGCTTAACTTACTGTGTTTAGGGTCTCCTTTTTGCAGGCTGCAGGTTCGTAGTTCCCGTTGTTTTTGGTGTCTGCCCACAGTGGCTAAGGTTGGTTCAGTGGGTTGTGTAGGCTTCCTGGTGGAGGGGACTAATGCCTGTGTTCTGGTGGATGAGGCTGGATCTTGTCTTTCTGGTGGGCAGGTCCACGTCTGGTGGTGTGTGTTGGGGTGTCTGTGACCTTATTATGATTTTAGGCAGCCTCTCTGCTAATGGGTGGGGTTGTGTTCCTGTCTTGCTAGTTGTTTGGCATAGGGTGTCCAGCACTGTAGCCTGCTGGTCCTTGAGTGGAGCTGGGTCTTGGCATTGAGATGGAGATCTCTGGGAGATTTTTGCTGTTTGATATTACGTGGAGCTGGGAGGTGCTGGTGGACCAATGTCCTGAACTAGGTGCTCCCACCTCAGAGGCACAGCCCTGACGCCTGGCTGGAGCACCAAGAGCCTGTCATCCACACGGCTCAGAATAAAAGAGAGAAAAAAAAAAAAGAAAGAAAAAGATAAAATAAAATAATTAAAATAAAAAACAAAAAATAATTATTAAAAAATAATTTAAAGTAATTTTTAAAAAAGAAAGAACAACCAAACCAAAAAATAAATCCACCAATGATAACAAGCACTGAAAACTATACTAAACAAAACAAAACTGAACAAAAAAAAAACGGACCAACAGAACCCTAGGACAAATGGTAAAAGCAAAGCTATACAGACAAAATCACACACAGAAGCATACACATACACACTCACAAAAAGAGAAAAACGAAAAAAAAAACTTATATCATTGCTCCCAAAGTCCACCTCCTCAATTTCGGGTGATTCGTTGTCCATTCAGGTATTCCACAGATGCAAGGTACATCAAGTTGACTGTGGAGATTTACTCAGCTGCTCCTGAGGCTGCTGGGAGAGGTTTCCCTTTCTCTTCTTTGTTCACACAGCTCCCGGGGTTCAGCTTCGGATTTGGCCCCGCCTCTGCGTGTAGGTCGCCTGAAGGCATCTGTTCTTTGCTCAGACAGGACGGGGTTAAAGGAGAAGTTGATTTGGGGGCTCTGGCTCCCTCAGGCCGGGGGGAGGGAGGGGTACGGAGTGCAGGGTGAGCCTGTGGCGGCAGAGGCTGGCGTGACATTGCACCAGCCTGAGGCACGCTGTGTATTCTCCCGGAGAAGTTGTCCCTGGATCACGGGACCCTGGCAGTGGCAGGCTGCACAGGCTCCCGGGAGGGGAGGTGTGGATAGTGACCTGTGCTTGCACACAGGCTTCTTGGTAGCGGCAGCAGCAGCCTTAGCATCTCATGCCCATCTCTGGGGTCCGCGCTGATAGACGCAGCTCACGCCCATCTCTGGAGCTCCTTTAAGCAGTGCTCTTAATCTCCTCTCCTTGCGCACCAGGAAACAAAGAGGCAAGAAAAAGTCTCCTGCTTCTTCAGCAGCTCCAGACTTTTTCCCAGACTCCCTCCTGGCTAGCTGTGGTGCACTAGCCCCCTTTAGGCTGTGTTCACACAGCCAACCCCAGTCCTCTCCCTGCAGCCGACCGAAGCCCGAGCCTCAGCTCCCAGCCCCCGCCCGCCCCAGCGGGTGAGCAGACAAGCTTCTCGGGCTGATGAGTGCAGGTCGGCACCGATCCTCTGTGCGGGAATCTCTCCGCTTTGCCCTCCGCACCCCTGTTGCTGCACTCTCCTCCATGGCTCCGAAGCTTCCCCCCTCCGCCACCCGCAGTCTCCACCTGTGAAGGGGTTTCCTAGTGTGTGGAAACCTTTCCTCCTCCACAGCTCCCTCCCAGAGGTGCAGGTCCCATCCCTATTCTTTTGTCTGTTTTTTTTCTTTTGCCCTAGCCAGGTACGTGGGAAGTTTCTTGCATTTTGGGAGGTCTGAGTTCTTCTGCCAGCATTCAGTACGTGTTCTGTAGGGGTTGTTCCACATGTAGATGTATTTCTGATGTATTTGTGGGGAGGAAGGTGATCTCCACGTCTCACTCTTCCACCATCTTGAAGCTCCTCCTTCTCATATTGCAGTTTTGTACATTTTTGCATCACTTACTCTGTCAATCTGTTTCAGCACATGTATAATAAAGGGTTATTATGTCTTCCTGGAGAACTGGCACTTTTTATCTGTATGTAATGCCCCTCTTTCTCACTGATAATTTTCCTTGTTCTGAAGTCAGCTTTGTGTGATATTAATAGTTATTTTAAATTAATAGCCTGGTCATTCAAGAATCTCTCCTGTATCTGAGAATTGTTTTGATGATTGCTTTCTCTCTTCACAATGTGTTTTCTCTTACCTTTTAGTATGCCGTCTAATTTTTGGTTGAAAACCAGATGTATCAGGTAATTTGAGGCAAAGAGGTCTTTAGTGTGAGGTTTTATGTGTCCTTAAACAGGAGTTACAGTATGTTTAATGCTTGTCATAGCTGTAAGTATCAGGAGCTTCAATAACCTCTAGTGCCCTTGAATTTTTCTTCCTGGTGTTTGAGTAGTCCCAGAAGCTCCTTCTTTTTTTTTTTTTTTAAGGTTTAATTTATTTATTTATGGCTGTGTTGGGTCTTCGCTTCCGTGCGAGGGCTCTCTCCAGTTGCGGCAAGTGGGAGCCACTCCTCATCACGGTGCACGGGCCTCTCACTATTGCGACCTCTCCTGTTGTGGAGCACAGGCTCCAGACGCACAGGCTCAGCAATTGTGGCTCACGGGCCCAGTTGCTCCGCAGCATGTGGGATCCTCCCAGACCAGGGCTCGAACCCGTGTCCCCTACATTGGCAGGCAGACTCTCAACCACTGCACCACCAGGGAAGCCCCCAGAAGCTCATTCTTGAGTAGAGTCTATGTCTTGCAGCTCTCTGTTTTAATCCACTGTTACTATATTGGGACCCTTATGATATATGGTGGTAAGGTATTTGGGATGGAATATGTTCTATTACGTTATGATTAAGCCTGCAAAGTTTTGGTGGAACAGACTGTGCATAGGACTGTTTCTATGGACTGGACTATGAAAATCAGAGAAAGTTCTCAGCCTTTCTTTTTTTCCTTTTTTTTTTAATCAGAGAGGAAAGCTGAAAAGGGCTGGAGTTGCATAATTGCTTTCTCTAATCAGATAAAGCTTTGGCAAGCTAGCTTCCTTTGAGAAATAGCCTAAGATACAAAGAACAAAATGCACTGTGTATATATCAAAATATTTCCCTGTTTGCTGCATGAAGCATGAAGCAATTTTTTTTTTTTAATCTTTATGGTAAGAACATGGTTTGGTTCCTGCAGGAAGAATTCATGAATTGTGGGTGGCCCGCTAAGACTGGGTTCTGCAGACCTTTTAATTCTCAAGCTAGTTTACACTGTGTCTTCAGCAATTTATGTGTTCCTACAGTTTACTGGCTCGAGTGCCTTCTGCTCCTGGTTTATTCCACAAAGGCAATTTTTAGGAGAGTAGGGCAAGTGTAAGTGGGTGCAGGTGGCTGCAGCAAAGAGGAGAGTGGGTTGGGCCTTTAATGTTTCAAGGAGTTGAGTTTGGGTATTCAAGGTTTGACCCTCCTATCCACTGGCACAAAGAGAAAAGAGGCATGTGACTACCTTTGTAACTTGATTGCCTATTGCATACCAAGAAGGGTGAGTGGGTATCTAAAACCAATTAACACTCACACATCAAAAATGGAATCAGTGTCTTTATTAAAAGTTCGCTTTTGATGATTGTTGACTGAATTATGCCACATCTCACAAGAGTTTGAATAGCCATTTGAAAAGCACAAGCAACATGTTATAATTAAGACGAGGAAGTCTTGAAAAAAGCATTCCAATTCCAGTCATCCTAAGGAGTTGGAGAAATCCAGGAAAATATGTCAGTGGGGTTCCAGAACTCAATTCAATTACCTTAGTAATGTTATTCATTATTTTCATTTGTTTTCTCATGTGTTGAGCTATTGGTGGCCCCTTGCCATGTTGTTTACCCACAGGCAGCAAGCAATCCTTTAAGGGAACAGAACTTTCCCTGGGTGGCCAATAGTCTAAAGCCAACTAGTCAACAGCCACCATGGCTGCCAGGGAGTTCCTCTTCATGGAAAGTCTCTAAAATGTTAGTTGCCTGCTGCATGTGTTTAGAATGTTTCAGATATTTCTTGACTGAGATCAGTGATGTGAGTTTGTTGAATGGCATTGTGTGTACCCTGGGCAATGCCAGTGACTCTCAGGACAGTGAGTGAAATTGGTAGGAAAACGGCACATTTGTGTTGGGAAGGGCCACATCGTGTTATGAAGGAGGATGCCCCAAATAAAATATTGACATCCAGGGTACAGAGTATAGGTGGTGTTAGGAGGAAGGTCCGGTGGTGGGATATGAGTGTTTGTTACTGGAAACTCTTACAGTAAACAAAAGGATTGTTGAGAATGACCATTTGACAGAAAAGTCTCGTGCAGAAAGGCCTCTATTTATAAGGTGTCACTAAGCCTGAGGATCAGAACAAAGTAATGGGCCCATGTACCGAGGTGGGTGGGTGGGAGGGTCTAACTAATGCCTCAAACAGCAGGAAGACTCATTTAGAAGTTAACACGGTTTGTCTAAGGAAGCCATTCTAGCTTCTATGAGGGCTGTATCCTGGGGTCATAAGAAGTAAAAGTGCCGCTGAATGCCTTTTTCGAGAGCCCAGTGTCTTGAGGGTTTTTTTAATTTGTTTTTGAGAAATGAGTAGGTCACATCAGTGTCTTGGTGAGTCCTTCCGTTTTGGCTTCACCAGTGGCATGTCTAATAGGATAAGTGAGGAATATGTCTATATAAGTATATCCCATGGTCAGAGCATAGCAGGTGGTCCTGCTGAGGGGATGAAGGGTCCTATTAAGTCTATTTTCCATCAGCTGTAGGGACCCCTTCCTCAGCCTGGAAATTATGTCCACTGATTATACTACTAGGGGCATTTTTTTCCTTATCAGGTAAACTTGGCAGTTAGTAAATTAGCCATGGCAGAGGAGGGGAGTCCCTTGCATTCTGCCTACAGCTTTAGGGTAGAGGTCTCTCAATGGTTTCACATTTCATGGGCCCACAGGGCCAAGATTAATACCATCAGGTCTGGAAGGTTTCATACGTGCAGTTAGGAGTGACCTTGATTGGGTAACTGTGAGGCAAGATATTCCCAGAGTTCTTTATTCCAGAGCAGTGATAAGGAGTTAGATAAGGAGTTCTTGTCACTACTGGTGGGACTGGATAGCAAGATCACTGACAACGGTCACAGGCTCTGTGAAAATGTGCAGATGAGTTTGACTATTTGCCAGGGCATCCTGTAGTGCTAGTGTGCTTGCTGGAATTTGAGCGGATGCTTGGGTGCAGTTTTTATCAGGGATATCTTGTTTGATCGGGGGCAGAACCTGCCATTCTCTCCAGTGGACTCCATCAGGTGTGGTGGTAGCACATGGTCTATAAAGTATATGAACTCTCATGGTCCTTCATGTGATCCTAAGCGACTCTTCAAATGGCCAATGAGTCTAGAAAAGGGGTGACCTCCTCCAGAACAACTGCATTACTCAGAAGGGAACACACTTCCTCCTGTAGTTGAGATGTGCCAGAGGTCCCATTTTTGGCTTTATCCTGTAGGTACCATTGTCTTTACAATGAGGAAGCCTCTGTGGTGAAAAAAGCCTGAGGGATCCTGGCTTCATGACCCAAGACAAAATGGAAAGCTGGCTAGAAAATAAGCAAGTAAGCAAGTAGAAAGTAAGTAAGCAAGTAGAGACGATAATTATGGGACACCTGGGATTGTTGCAGCTGAGAGGTATGTGCCCATGACATGGGTTTGACCGCTGTTTCTTCCACCATCTCAGCTCACAGCCCCCTGGTGTTGCCACAGAGAAATTTTCCAGAGTGGGGCAGGTGTGGACTTCTAAAAATGTTTGCCAGTAGGAGGCACAGAGTAGGCTTGAGCTGGAAAATGTAGAGCTGGAAATGGCCTTAAGATGAGCCTGGAAAAGATATGATGCTGATGATCATGAATTAGGATGTTCCCAGGCAGATTCCACTTGGGGAGACTGTGGGATACACCTTTATGTTTCAGAACCATAGTACTTCCAAAGATCTGACCGTGGAACCTAACTTAAACTCAAAAGATCTGGGAGCCCTCTCACTCCACTCCTGTTATGAGATGAGGGCCAGTGCAGCCCTATAGGGTGTTTTCTAAAATGAGATTTCAAGAGAAGCCTGTTGAGGACTGAGTTCTTCTTCCTGGCCCTTCAATTCTTCGTAAATAGTACCAAAAGGTGGTGGAAATAACTGTTGCACATGTAAAAACCAAGATTCAGCAAAGTTTAACATTTTCCTAGCATGTGAGAGCATTGTTTTTGTTTCTTGTTAATTATTTTAAGTACGTATATATACCATATTTTAAGTGTAGTCGTGAGTTCTCACAAATGTACAGTAACGCTACCATCAAAAGATGGGTTATACTCCATCACCCCAAAAGAACATTTTTTTGATGCCCCTTTCTACCAAACCCCTTCAACACTGACTGATGTTTTCGGTCCCTATGTATACCTTTCCAGAATGTACCATAAATAGAACATACTGCCACTTGAGTCATCTGTGAAATTTGATGCCATATTTTCTTTCAAAGTGAGTAATTTCTTGCAGTGTTATTCTTCTTTTTAAAAATATTTATTTATTTGGCTGTGTCAGGTCTTAGTTGCAGCATATGGGCTCTTCAGTTGCAGCACGCAGGATCTTTAGTTGCGGCACGTGGGATCTAGTTCAATGACCAGGGATTGAACCTGGGCCCCTTGCATTAGAAGCGCAGAGTCTTAGCCACTGGACCACCAGGGAAGTCCCTTGCAGTGTTCTTCTGAGTTTAAAATTTTGACAAGTGTTCAGTTAAGTTGGTGGCATACATTAGGCTTTCAAAACTGAGATTCCATTACTGTGAGCTCTGTAAGTTTGGGTAATAACCTCTTCTACCATGGTTAACCTTCTCGTTGTTAGGAATGATGGAAGGAATGATTGGCAGGGACGTCAAAAGGGAGACTAATAATTATGAAATGACAATCTTTACAGTGGTAAGAAAATGTAAGTTAGCACTAAAAATGGACAGAATTTGGCTTTCCTTTGCTCTTTAATAAAACTCAGAGCTGTTACTTTTGTATCCTCCTACTCTAGAATATGTGCTGGAAGTCTAAGCGTATGGAAATGATACCTGTGAACAGCAAGATGGGATATGAGGCTTTGTGGGTCACTGAAAAAAAAAAGCTTTCAACTAATTCTCTTATAGAAAGGCATTAAAAATTTCTGCTATCTCCTTTCACATTAAATTAGGATATTACTCAAAATGATACCCTCTCTCTGTAGCTCACCTCAGTAATTCCTTGGATAATTGCCTTCTAAACATCTATAGCTCTTTTTGTTTTTTCCACCAGGAAATCACAGTAGACTTACATAAATATCACTCTACTCACAGGATAAACTCAGGATGGGCTAGAACAGTGCAGATGAACATAACCTTTTCTCAGACTGGGGGGAACTCCAGGGTTAAACAGAGTATATACTGTGTCAGTCAGTATACAAGCAAAATGAAAATGCCAAATATGAAACTTGAAATAGTTAAAGTGAATAGTTTCTTAAAGGATGTTAAACAAAAAGATGCCACAAATGTCTGTGGCCAGATCAAAGGAAAGTCTCAAGTCCCAGAAACCTATGTCCAAACTCATGATCACATGTTGTTTACAGGAAACTGCAAAAATGAAGATGAACCATATCTATATCTTTACCTTTATCGGGAATCTTTACCAGTAATCAAAGCAAGCAGGACTTTCTACATTGCTGCCCTCTATTTACTTCCACACCCAAGCAGTTCCTGTAAGTTAATAGAAACACAAGTGATCAATAATGACATCCTCACTCACTTGAGGCTCCTACCCTCATAAGAAAGATATACACACACTCCCAGCCTCTCTATTGTCTCACACGTCATTGTTTACTTTCCTTCAAAGCTCTCATTTCCATCTTATAAACCAAAGCTTTATCATTTGTTAACTATCTCCCTTTTCCCACAAAATATGAGCACCAGGACTGTAAGACCTTGTTTCATGCCTTTATATCCAAATCCTAGAGTGGCTTATTTGTGCTAAATTGGGTAGGTGTTGAATCTAGTGCCAGGCATGTTGAAACAGCATCAAGAGTATAGTCTCTGAGCAAGAAATGCTTAACTGGAACAGTGATCCTGTCTTTCTCTCTTGCTAGATTTGTGTTCCCTCACAATTTACCTGAAAATATAGGTCTCAGCTGAGTTATAAAGGAGATATTAAAAGGTATCGTATACTTTACTAAAAAGTGAATTTATATATTTTCACTGAGGTACTTTATGGTAAACACTATCCATCCAGTATAACACAGGAAGTGTAAGAGTGTTTAGATAATGAGCAGGAAAGGCAAAAAGCGACACCGGGGGACTGGGTGCTGGCCTTGTGTTCTTTTATCATGTTGAAGAGAAAAATGTCAAACACTTCCATCATCAGACAAAGCTGTTCAGTGATCACAAATGGATCAAGACAAAAATAAGGGTATTTTGTAACCATATTACTAAAAATGATGAGACAATTCCAAATCATAAAAATGACCAAGATTCTGCTCTTCTTAATAATATGACTGACTGCGGAGCTTCCTGTGAATTAAATTTAGCTTCACTACACTGTTTTTGTCTTCTAGAAAACATTGATTATGATCACCTATGATAGAATTAAGTTCACCTTCTTGCAGCATCCAGTACATCCAGAAACATCCTGCTTCCCTGAAGAGTAATCAAATCACCCAGCAAAAGCCCAAATCATAAATCCTTTTGAGCACCCTCTTACTGATAAATCCAGTCATTTAGGGTTTGTGGTCATTCTGAGTACTACAATTTATGACACCACTCTTGTTGACTGCTGCTGTGATCCCAGTGGGTTCTGGCCACATCATGCTGACAAAACAAATGAGAAATTCATTTCAAGACAAAAATCATAACTATGTAGAAATAAAAATAAAATTTACCAGAGGAAAAAAATACCCGAATATGTATATACAAGGGATAATTGAATGAGAATATGTAGCAATTAACTTGACCAAATTACAAATTTCACCTGAAAATCTAGTTACAACAGAATATTTTAATATACGTGCTCAGGAAATGAAAAACACATTAGTATGCAAATTGTATGAAAACAATTAATGAAAATATTTCTAAGAGACAACAGAAGACTTTGTTCAACAAAAATGTATTGTTTGTAATCACAATCAAACATAATTGAAAATGTACTGAGGAATTGCGTACAGCTGTGAGCAATGGGAAGCACCCACAATCTGCCTGATATGAGGAAGGTGCCAATTCTCACATGGAGGGACTGGGCCAGGGCAGTCACTGCACAGTGCAGCAGTGGAACAAACTCCAATGTGGTTCTTTTGGACTGTGCAACCATAGCTGTCATAGTGGAATCAGGAACACATGGTCACTGGCAGTATTACCAGAATTAGGTGTTCACTACACAAATTAGACCTTATATGAATATGATCTAGAGAAGATGGAAGTCCAAGCATCAGAGAATACTCTGAACCATAAAAGTTAGAATTAGTTGCCTGGTGGACTCATGGAAACTTGCAGGAAAATCCAAAATATGATGGATTTTTAATGTGGAACTTGAGAAGATGTGTGGAAACCTACACGTCTGAGAAAATGGAAGTCAACCAGCTGATTGTCGTTTCCAGGATACTCTGGATTGGCAGGTTACGGAATCAGGAAAACAGGCTAGAACAAGTGTTCTCAAAGTTCCTACACATGTCTGTCTCCCTGCACGGTGCTGAAATCTGACTAATGCCTCCTGTATTTCTGAATTCCAAATCCCATGCGAGTGAGGCTACATGTGAATTCTCACATGGAACCATAAGAGAAATGGATGATAGAAAATGTCACATTACCCAGTGACAAAACAATGTAGGAGAGCCAACTCCAATTCTACATTTTATTGTTCAGTGACAGGTCTGTCTTAACAATTATTTTTTTTTAGTAGTTACTTATTTGGCTGCACTGGATCTTAGTTGCAGCATGTGGAATTTTTTTTTTTTTAGTTGTAGCATGTGAACTCTTAGTTGCAGCATGTGGGATCTAGTTCCCTGACCAGGGATTGAACCCAGCCCCCCGGCATTGGCAGTGCGGAGTCTTAGCCACTGGATCACCAGGGAAGTCCACAATATTGACAGGAGATGTATTAATACATCTTTCGTTACCTGAATGTTATTGACCAGAAGTGTACCAATAAGTTTTTAGACAGTGATACAATTAACAGCACTGTGCAAAGTTGTTAGAGCTTAAAATTGATCAAGGTTCATTATACAACTTGTGATTGTCATTATCATTCACATTTTGCTCCGTTAGGTTTTTTTTTTTTTTAATTATTATTTTATTTATTTATTTATGGCTGTGCCGGGTCCTCGCCTCTGCGCGAGGGCCCCCCCCAGCTGCGGCGAGCGGGGACCACACCCCACCGCAGCGCGCGGGCCCCCCACCACCGCGGCCCCACCCGCCGCGGACCACAGGCTCCAGACGCGCAGGCCCAGCAACCGTGGCCCATGGGCCCAGGCCGCTCCGCGGCACGCGGGATCCTCCCAGACCAGGGCCCGAACCCGTGCCCCCCGCACCGGCAGGCAGACCCCCAACCACTGCACCACCAGGGAAGCCCACTCCGTTAGGTTTTTGTTCCAACCTTGTATATATTATAAATGCAAGTTTATGACCATAAAATTTTCAAAAATGACACATCGTGAGATTTTGAGTGAAGAATTTTTTGGTGAATTTTATGCAGATACTTTCTCTGATTGTCCACGTGACATATATACTAGTGTCTCAGAATATAGTTCTGATTCAGACAATGTGAATATTAGACCAAAAAAAGACAAAAAACCTTAGTGATTGATTCTGATACAGGAAATGAAAATGAAACTCACAGTGCTGGAGAATGCTCCTTTGCTTCTACAGAAGAGTGGATTGAAGACAACATTTCACAAAAATCAGAAGACTTTACAGGTGTGCCAGGTGCAAATAACCCACAAAGCGTTAGTGAAATAACAGAATTAATTTTTGGTAACAACTTTTTTGAGCTGGTTCCTTCTCAAACAAACTTGTATCACCAACAGAATGAAAAATCATATAAAAATTATGATAAGACTTTAAAATGGACTGATGTAACCAATAGTGACACGAAGAAGTTTCTTGGGTTAATACTTTCGATGGGACAAATAAGAAAATCACACTGGAAAGAATATTGGTCGACTGATCCCTTAATTGAAACACCTATCTTCCCAAAGATTATGATGAGAAGAAGGTTCGAACAAATAATGACATTTGTTTACTTTAATGATAATTCGGAAAACTCCACTTCCTGCAGAATTTCAAAAGTTAAACCTCTTTTGGACTATTTTCTACCAAAATTTCAATCAATCTGTATACCCAAACAAGAACTATAACTTGATGAGAGAATGATAAAGTGGAAAGGACAACTCAGATTCAAATCCTGGAAAACTTACAAAATATGGAATTTTGGTCAGGATTGTTAGTGAAAGTGAAACTGGGTATATATGCAACCTTGAGATTTACATGGGTGAAGTAAAGAAACTGCAAGAAACAATATTATCAGTCCTACAACCTTATCTTGGTTCATGGCACCATATTTACCAAGACAATTATTACAACAGTGTGTCCACATCTGAAATATTGTTGAAAACTAAAACCAGAGTTTGTGGGACTATAAGAGAGAATCATGGTCTACCAAACCAATTAAAGGAGAAATCTAAAAATCTACAGAGGAGAAAAATGACATTCTTACGGAAAGGAGAAGTGATTCTTCTTACATGGAAAGACAAGAGGCTAGTCTGCAGGGCGACAACTATTCATGATGCATCATAGCATCTACAGGAAAGGAAGACAGGAGGACTGGCCATCAGATAACTAAGCCCACTTGTATATTAGAGTATAATAAATATATGAAAGGAGTTGATTGATCTGATCAGTATCTGGCAAACTTCAATATCCTCTGGAAAACTTGAAAATGGTATAAGAAAGTGGGTTTCCATTTGAGTAACTGTGGTTTATTCAATGCATTTAAAATTTATTGTAGCCTTAATGCACAGAATAAAATGACTTACAAGCAATTTTTGTTAGCAGTAGCTAGAGAATGTGTAACTGACCATTCTGGTGAATGCAGTGGTAGTCCCGCACCTGGTCCTTCTTGTGGCGTTTTTTAAAAGAGTACCCCGCAAAGATCCACCTTGTTGACTATCAGGTAAAATAAAAGAACATATTTTAGAGAAAATAATACCCATAGGACCAAAAAAAAAATGCTGCCAGAAAGTCTGCTCTTCCAAGGGAAAGCGCAGTGAAACACACTATGTTTGTAATAGATGTTTTGTTCCCCTGCACAGAGGTGCTTGCTATACCGCCTATCACACTCTAAAAAAATATTAGAATGCTTTAAGTAAGACAGGTACGAAGTTTCAAATAAATACATTAAGTGCAAAAAAAGTTGTTGATATTTACTCAAATGTGGGTGTTTCAATATTCATTTACATAACAAATCACCGGCCACAGGTGTTAGTTTCTGCAAAAATCCCCTGGTCAATAATGTGTTAATGCAAACTCTTTATTATTCAAATCCTAGCCAGAAGGAATGACAAAGAGCAAAGGGCAAAACATAGAAATAATTCACATGAGACTATATACACTATGATATTTACAAATTTATGCCATCTTTTACTAGCAAGGAAAATGAAATAAGGCTCTTCCGGCCAAAACAAGAGTAGATTTTCTCATAAGGAGGATGAACTATATATGGGTAAGGAATATCCAATACCTGGCACTACAGGAGGCCAGTACGAAAATCCCAACAAATACCAAAATGTCATTTATCAATATCCCCACACAAAACAATCAAAACATAAAAATTAAACCAACCTGCATATTAGAAATACATGTCAATTCAACCATGGATCAAACAGGCTTCAAAATGAAAAGAAAAAAATGTTAACTGATTTAAGGGCAAAACAATACCTGTTAATCATTATGTAGTACTGCTTACAGAGTACTTACAGAATTCTCTCACTTCAGTGTTCATTTCTGAACGTAAGTAGTAAATATCCAGTCGAGAGATCCCCTTTAAGAATGAGGCACTAATAAAAACAATATAACTCTAAGACTTATTTTCATGTTATTTTTTTCTGGAACATTATACATGGATTAATTTGTATCAGGCTTTCTCAGATTTCTTACACATATAGGATTTCTTTCCAGTGGGAGTTTTCACATGTAAGAATGAAGGCCGACTGATGTTTTCCCCACATTGCTTACATTCGAGAGGTTTCTATTAAGTATGAGATCTTTCATGCCTTCGAAAGGAATTGGGTCGACTGAAGGCTTTCCCACATTCTCTACATTTGTAGGGTTTCTCACCAGTGTGTATTCTCACGTGCCCTCGAAAGGTAGTGCGATAAATGAAGGCTTTCCCACATTCTGTACATTCATAAGGTTTCTCTCCAGTGTGAGTTTTTTCATGTGTTCGAAAAGATGTGTAACAACTGAAGGCTCTGCCACATTGTTTACATTCGTAGGGTTTCTCTCCTGTGTGAGTTCTTTGATGTATTCGAAATGAACTGGGAAAATTGAATGCTTTCCCACATTCCTTACACTTATAAGGTCCATCTCCAGTGTGCATTATCATGTGTGTTCGAACACTTGAGGGAGAAATGAAGGCTTTCCCACATTCTTTACATTTATAGGGTTTCTCTCCAGTGTGCTTTCTCACATGTCCTTGAAAGGTTGTGCGATAAATGAAGGTTTTCCCACATTCTGTACATTCATAGGGTTTCTCTCCAGTGTGAGTTCTTTCATGTATTCGAAAGGAACTGGGCCAACTGAAAGTTTTACCACACTGTTTACATTCATATGGCTTCTCTCCAGTGTGAGTCCTTTCATGTGATCGAAACGAACTGGGACAAATGAAGGCTTTCCCACATTCCTTACATTTATAAGGTCCATCTCCAGTGTGTGTTATCATGTGTGTACGAACGCTTGAAAGAGAAATGAAGGCTTTACCACATTCCTTACATTCATAGGGTTTCTCTCCAGTGTGAATTCTTTCATGTATTCGCAAACCTAGAGGAGAACTGAAGGTTTTCTCACATTGTTTACATTCATATTGTTTCTCTGCAGTGTGAATCCTTTCATGTCTTCGAAAGGAACTGGGACAACTGAGAGCTTTACCACACTGCTTACATTCATAGGGTTTTTCTCCAGTGTGACTTCTTTCATGTATTCGCAAACCTAGAGGAGACCTGAGGGATTTACCACACTGTTTACATACGAAGGGTTTCTCTCCAGTGTGAGTTCTTTCATGTGCTCGAAATGAAGTGGAACAACTAAAGGCTTTCCCACATTCCTTACATTTATAGGGTCCTTCTCCAGTGTGTGTTATCATGTGTCTTCGAAAGGTTGTGAGCCATGTGAAGGCTTTCCCACATTCCGTACATTCATAGGGTTTCTCTCCAGTGTGAGTCCTTTCATGTCTGTGAACAGATTTGCAGTAACTGAAGGCTTTCCCACATTCCTTGCATTTATATGGCTTCTCCTCATATTCATGATACTCATATGGTTTGTGTCCACTGTGAGATCTGATGTGCCTATTAAGGAATGAATGACGCATGAAGACTTTCCCACACACATTACATTCACATGGTTTTACTCCAGGAAGAGTTTTCTGGTTCAGATTAAGATTTGGAATCTGGCTGACAGTTTCTCCATCTTGATTACCTTCTTTGCTCTCACAGAGTTTTTCTACCATATGACTTCTGTAAAAAATGAGAAATTATTAATGATTTCTTTAACAATTTCACATTTATTAGTAGGGTATTAGAATTACATTTTTATATTTTATAGCAAAAGGGAAGGTTTTTTGCTCTTCTGAATTTTTTGAGGGTGATTTATACTGAAAGCTCTGTAAGAGGACTTGACATAGCTATTATGAAAACAATAATATTAATATATTGGGTTTCTTAATATTGTTTCCAAAAACACTGGACATCTATGTCATGTTTAAGTAAATGTTTTTGGTGAAAAAAATTTAAGGATAACTTTGAAGCTGGGGTTGTTTTTTTGCTTATTTTAAAAAGTTTATGACATACCAGGATTCTCATGTGGCACACTGCTATCTGTTGTGTGTGTGACTCACCTTAGTTTTCTCCCTTGGGTTTTGTACCAATCTTCAATGTTATGATTGTCCCATTTTTCTCCTAAAATGCAGACCCAGAAAAATAATGCAAATTATTGGAAATTATAGAAAAATATTAGATTCTAGGTCCATGATGAGCTGTGACCATGTTTAGTTTATTTACCAATGTACAGCAGTCCCCCCTTACCCACAGTTTTGCTTTCTGTGGTGTCAGTTACCTATGGTCAATTGCAGTCTGAAAATATTAATTTAAACTGTGCACCCTTCCAAGTAGTATGATGAAATCTTGCAACATCCCGCTCTGTCCTGTCCAGGATGTGAATCATCCCTTTGTTCAGTGTATCCATGCTGCATATGCTACCTGCCCATCAGTCACTTAGCAGCCATCTCACTTTTCAGATCACTGTGGTGGTATTGCAGTGCTTGTGTTCAAGTAATCCTTATTTTAATTAATGATGGCCCCATAGTGCAGGAATACTGATGTTGGTAATTAGGATATGCCAAAGAAAAGTTATAAAGTGCTTCAAGTGAAAAGATGAAAGTTCTTAATTTAAGGGAAGAAAAAAATCATACACTGATGTTGCTAAGATCTATAGGAAAAATGAATCTTCTATCGTGAAATTGTGAAGAAGGAAAAAGAAATTGATCTTAGTTTTGCTGTCTGATCTCAAACTGCAAAAGTTATGGACACTTAACACTTAGGCATGTTAAGTTCATGTCTATTATACGTGTTCTATTCTTAGTTATTGTTATCAATCTCTTACTGTGCACCAAATTTCTAAATTAAACTTATTATCATAGGTATGTATGTATAGGATTCAGTACTATCTGCAGTTTCAGGCATCCACTGGTGGTCTTGGAATGTATCCCCTGCAGATAAGGGGGGACTACCGTATTCCTTTTCCATATTCCACATCTTGGAACAGTGTTGATGGGCAAGAAGTACTTGTTCCCTAACTGAAGAAGTGAAGGAATGTTGTCATGCTTACCTACTGAGGCCAGGTTCCTCAAGGTTTCCTGCATCACATCTCTGTAAAGTTTCTTCTGCGAAGGATTCAGTAAAGCCCACTCCTCCTGGGTGAAGTTCACAGCCACATCCTCGAAGGTCACTGGGTCCTAAAACATCCCAAACATGTTTCCAGTAAGATGTGCGAGTCTGACAGAACTGGGGATTTATACTCAATTTACAGGAAGATTACATATGATTCTGTCACCTTCAAACATTTATTTTATGTCTTGGTCATCAGAAACTGACTCTATGTCCTTACTTCTTCATGAATTTAACAGCATAATGAACACATGCAAATTATTTATTCATTTTCACTGTGATCACTTTAAATGTTATTGCTCTCTGATGTCAGGGTCTAGAGCACCTTGGAGAAATGAGAGAAATGCTACACAAATGAATCAAATATCATTTTAAACAAATCAATCTCTTGTGAAAAAAACTCATCTCCTTTGTTATTACACACCATTTAACTCAGTACACTCCATTGATGTATGAGGTCAAATCTGCAGGTGTTTTTAAGGAATAAAACACAGTGAAGAACTGGAAGCTTTTTCTTCTATTCCCATCACCAAACATGAGAGTCCAGGAGGCCTGTGGAAATCCAACTTGTGACAAGGATCAGTTTGCCATACTGGCCTGAGAATTACTCCAGGTGATTAGAAATAGCCAGGTGCAACTGGCTAGATTAAAATATTCTTGTAAAGAAGTAGTATTTTAGCTTGTGTAAAATTTATTGCAGACTCATTTTCTCCATTCTCTCTCTGTCCCATTCATGGAGCTAGGAATATTCAGAACTTAAGGCTCAGACAACTTCACATGATATGACATGCTAAAAAGACAAAATTACTTAGACCTCCACAAAACCCTATACACAATGAGCCTCAGGGCTGCTTCTCACCAGTTTTTAGCACACACAGGCACACATAATGAAATGATAAAGTGCTAAAAGATTTCTTTTTGGTCAAAGCCCTTGCTAAATAACCTTGAGGAACAGGTTAAGAGCTGCATATTGCACAGGAATTCACTACACTCCACAAAGGTCTGATGGTGAATCTGCCCATGATTATATAACACATAAAGGATTCACAGCACTTTCCTCCAAAGAATGTAAAACCTCCATTCTCTAATTTCAGGTGGAAGTTTCCTGGCCAGCCACTCCAGAGGCAATCCTCCCAACATCTCTCATTTCTGAGCTCCCATATGGTGCACAGAAGCATAACAGCCCAGCCCCGAGTATAGGAATACGTAAGTTGATGACACCACACACTGCCAATAGTGTACAAAAGGGTTTATTACTTCCATAACTGAGGTCTCTGGGGAGTAAGGCAGGCCTCTCAAGAAGGCATGAAATGGCTTGAGAGTGTAAGGAAAAGTACATGGACTTATTTTTTAGTTGATGTTGTGGGTGGACTGCAGAGAGAGTTCACATACAAGGGCAGGAGCAGGCATGAATTGAATCTCTTGTCACTGCCAAAGGAAGGATAACTAAGGCTTTCCTATCATCATGGATACATGTGGGTCACAAGAGGAGGAAGGAGGGATGAGGCTTCAAAGCTGTCAGCAGTCAAACATAAAAAACTGGAGACAGAGACTTCTCTTTTCTTGTTCATTGTATAATGAACTTAGAAACCATCATTCCCAACCTCACAAGAAAAAAAACAAAGAACTGAAGACACAGAGCAAACCACTGTTTCCAAAATTGGAAAGACAGAAAGAAGCTATTTTGAAACAGCTATTCTTAACAAGGCCTATCCTCAAAAGAGACTATTCCACCAGGGCCTAATGCAAAGACAAAAAAGAATACAACATCTAAGAACTTCGGAACAATGACAGCAGGTGTAAAATACACACAATGAGAATACCTGATAGAAAAGCAGAAAGGAACAAAAAAATAAGTGAAGCAATCATCACTGAGATTTTCCTAACATTAGTGATAGACAGCAAACTGCAGATCCAGGAAGCTAAGAAAAACACAAAACATGAAAAACAAAAAAAGAACACCAAAAACTGCACTGCCAAGCACATCATTTTCAACTGGAGAAAAATCAAAGACAAAGGGAACATTCTGAAAGAAGCCAGAGGGAAAAAACAAACCTTAGTTTTACTTAAGGATAAGAATTAAATCAGACCTCTTTTCAAAAACTATGCAAGCAAGAAATATCATATAACTGGAATCACACTGTATTTATCCTTTGGAATCTGGGTTCTTTCACTTAGCAATAAATATATATATAAGATTTACCCATGTTGTTGCATATATTAATAGTTCATTACTTTTTATTGCTGAGTAGGATTGCATTGTACAGATGCACTGTAATTTATTCATTCACCAGATGACATTTGAGTTGTTTCCAGGTTTTGGTGATTATGAATAAAAGCTGCTGTAAACATTCACATACCAAAAACAAACAAAACAACAACAAAAAAACCCCAACTATGCAAGCAAGAAGAGAATGGAATGAAATATTTAAAGTGCACAAGGTAAAAAACACCATCCTACAACTCTGTGTCAAGCAAAATTATTCTTCAAAAGTGAGGGAGGGGCTTCCCTGGTGGCGCAGTGGGTGAGAATCTGCCTGCCAATGCAGGGGACACGGGTTCGAGCCCTGGTCTGGGAAGATCCCACATGCCGCAGAGCAGCTGGGCCCATGAGCCACAATTACTGAGCCTGCGCGTCTGGAGCCTGTGCTCCGCAACAAGAGAGGCCGCGATAGTGAGAGGCCTGCGCACCGCGATGAAGAGTGGCCCCCGCTTGCCACAACTAGAGAAAGCCCTCACACAGAAACGAAGACCCAACACAGCCATAAGTAAATAAATAAATACTTTAAAAAAAAGTGAGGGAGAATATTTTATAATAACCTATATGGGAAAGAATCTGGAAAATAATTATATATATATAAATAAAATAACTGAATATATATATAATAACTGAATAACTTTGCTGTATACCTGAAATGAACACACACTATAAATCAACTAAACTTCAATAAAAAAATGTAAAAAGCCGATAAGCCTTTGTAATAAAAAAAACATCTCTAGGACTGCTGCATCTCGGGAAAAAAAAGTGACAGAGAAATACTTTCTGAGAAAAGTTGAGGGACTCTGACATCAATACACCTGGTTTTACAAGAAACAGTAAAAGAAATTCATTAGAAGGTACAGGCATACCTTGGAGACAATGAGGGTTCAGTTCCAGACTACCACAATAAAGCAAATCACATGAATTTTTTGGTTTCCCAGTGCATGTAAAAGTTATATTTATACTATTCTGTACTCTGTTAAGTGTGCACTAGCGTTATGTATAAAAATACAATGTACATACCTTAATTTAAAAATACTTTATTGCTGGGATAGGGAGGGTGGGAGGAAGGGAGATGCAGGAGGGAGTAGATATGGGAACATATGTGTATGTATAACTGGTTCACTTTGTTATAAAGCAGAAACTAACACACCATTGTGAAGCAATTATACTCCAATAAAGATGTTTAAAAAAATACTTTATTGCTAAAAAATGCTAACCATCATCAGAGCCTTCAGCAAGTGGTGGCAGTAACATCAAAGATTACTGATCACAGACCACCATAACAAATGTAACAAAAATTTGAAATATTGTGAGAATTACCAAAATGTGACAGACACACAAAGTGAGAAAATGCTATTGAAAAAAAGGTGCCAATAGATTTGCTTCACACAGGGTTACAACCAAACTTCAACTTGCAAAAAATGCATTATCTGTAAAGTGCAATAAAGTGAATTGCAATAAAATAAGCTATGTCTGAAAAAGATATAAACAGGTGAAACATTAGAAAAGACCCTTTAAGAACTGTTCTCAGTTCACTATAGCCTTGTTGGTCTCATGGACACAAGCCCCACTGGTTTTCAAAGCTAGATGTTTTTGGACTTCCCTGGTGGTCCAGTGGATTCTGCCCTTCCACTGCAGGGGGCGTGGCACGGGTTCCATGTCTGATCAGGGAACTAAGATCCCACATGCTGTGCAGTTGTGCCCCTGACCCCTGAAAGGCTAGATGTTTGGGGGGCTTGTCTTCATGTGTGACTCGTAAAAGCTGGGGTGCCAAGTGTGGGATCTAAACCCTTTGCTCCTCAAGGAGAAGCCTGGAGTTTTGAGTCCCTTCCTGAAGGTGGAGTGCCATGCGGAGGTGGGGTGGTTATGGTAAGACTGTGCCTCAGCTTCCACCCACTTTGATGTGGGTGTTCTCATTTGCCCTATGCATAGGGAATCGCCAGTTATGGGCAACGAGAGATGAGCTGCTGCATGTTCCTGTACGCATGACAACGTCTGCTGCTGCCCTACTGGATCACACCCCGGGCTCTCCGGGCTGTCTCTGCACAGCTAGACTGAGTCCTCTCCCAGGGCCTGTCTGCCCGGGATTCCTGGGGTGCCGCCCTGTGTGCACAAGGACAATGGTTGCTTCCAGCTGCCCCACCAAGATCACACTCAAGACCCTTGGTCTTTGTGTCCAGACCGAGTCTTTTCCCAGGGCCCAGTTGGCCCAGATCTCCCACCAGGCTGTGGCGTGGAGTGTGCAGGGCTGGGGTATTCGCCCAATTCAGACTGGGGAGTGGCGAGGCAGCAGCTGCCAGTGCCAGGCTCTCTCTGCCCTGATTGTTGACAAGTCAGCATGTGCACACTCCTTGCGAGTAGTGTCTTGGATTCTCCAGCCCTTCTGACTGTCCCAGTAGTTCTCCGAACAGCCAAGGGGGCTAGTCTCCTCTCCGCAGGATGCCAGGACTGGGATGCACAGATTGTGGCTCCACCTGCTTGCTCCCCAAGGTAAGGGGCTGCCCGTGTGGACCTTCTCTTCCTTTCAGATCCCTCCCAGGAGCACAGATCCCAACCTGATGTCTTTTTTTCTGTCCTACCCAGTTACATGGAGATCTTTCTTGCAGCTTTTGTTGTACAGAAGTTCTGGGGACCTCCCTGGTGGTCCAGTGGTTAAGACTCTGCACTTCCACTGTAGGGGGTGTGGGTTCGATTCCTGGTTGGGGAACTAAGATCCTGCAAGCTGTGCAGCGTGGGCCAAAAAAAAAAAAAAACGTTCTTCTGCCAGGTTCCAGTTAATTTTCTGTGAGAACTGTAGAAGTATTTTTGATGTGTCTGTAGGGGTAGGTGAGTTCCACATCCCCCTACCCTGTCATCTTGATTCCCCTTTCTCCTTTCAAATTATTAAATTATTATACTATTTGCTATGGTGATCTGTGATCAATGATCTTTGATGTTACTACAATGACTCACTGAAGGCTCAGATGATGGTTGGTATTTTTTAGCTCTAAAGTATTTTAAAAGTAAGGTATGTACACTTTTTATACATAATGCTATTATACACTTAATAGACCTTAATATAGGGTAAACATAGATTTATATACACTAGGAAACCAAAATTCATGTGATAATTGCTTCATTGTGATAACTGCTTTATTGCAGTGGACTGAACCTGCAATATCTCTGAGGTATGCCTGTGGTAGATACACAAAACATAAAGGTAAAGGAATCTAAGCATACCAAAAAAGACAGGAATCTAAGCAAGTGAAGAAGACAGGAAAATAGGAATTACAAAACAGCCAGAAGACAGTGAACAAAATAGCAATAAGGACATACTTATCAATAATTACTTTAAATGTAAAAGAAATAATAAATTCTCCCATCAAAACACAAGAGTGGCTGAATGGATTAAAGAAAAAAAGACTCACCTATATACTGGCTACAAAAACCTCACCTGAGATAAAAGTGCACACAAAGACTGAAAGAATGGAAAAAATATATTCCTTGCAAATGGAAACCAGAAGAAAGCTGGGGTAGCTATACTTGTAACAGTCAAAATAGACTTAAGACAAAGACTGGTATAAGGGACAAAAAAGGTCATTATATAATGATAAAGGAGTAAATCCAAAAAGGATATAACATTTGTAGACATTTATGCACTCAAAATAGAAACATCTGAATATAAAAAACAAAATTTAACAGATCTAAAGGGAGAAGTAGAAAGCCATACAATAACAGAAAGGGACTTTAATACCCCAATTTCATCAGTGGATACATCATTCAGGTAGAAAATCAATAAAGAAACATTGGCCTTCAGTGACATATTAGGCCAGTCATTCCGGCCAAAAGCAACAAAATACACAGTCTTCTCAAGGGCACATGGAACATTCTCCAGGAGAGAGCATATGTTAGGCCACAAAACAAGTCTTAATAAATTTAAGATTAAAGTCATATTAAGCATATTTCCCGACCACAATGCAATACAACTAGAAATCAATTATGAGAAGAAAACTGGAAAATTCACATGTGGAGATTAAACATGATACTGAACAACCAATACGTTAAAGAAATCAAAAGAGAAATTTAAAAAAGTACCGTGAGACAAATGAACTGGAAATATAGTAGAACCCCATTATCTGTGAGGGATACATTCCAAGACACTGAGTGGATGCCTGAAACCATGAATAGTACTTAACCCCACAAATATAATGTTTTTGCCTATACATACACATGCACACACAGTGTGGATACAACGAACAAAGGGATGATTCATATCCCAGGCAAGATGGAGCAGGATGGCACAAAGTTTTATCACACTCCTCAGGACAATGCACAATTCAAAACTTTATTTAAAAAAATGTTTAAAGTATTTTTAAAATGTTTATTTCTGTAATTTTCCATTTAATATTTTCAGAGCACAGTTGACTGCAGGTAACTGAAACTGTAAAAAGCAAAACTGCAGATAAAGGGGGACTATTGTGCAACATACTGAAACTTACAGGATGCAGCAAAAGCAGTTCCACGAGGGAAGTTCATAGTGACACTGATAAATCAAGAAACAAAAAAGATCTCAAAAAACCTAACTTTACACCTCAAGGAATTAGAAAAAGAAGAAAAAAACAAATGCCAAAGTTAATAAAATGAAGGAAGTAACAAAGATCATAGTGGAAATAAATGAAAAAGACTAAAAAGAGAGTAAAAAAAAAAATCAATGAAACTAAGAGCTTTTAAAATATAAGACAGATATCCAGTAGAGATGGCGGAGGAATAAGATGTGGAGATCACCTTCCTCCGCACAAATACACCAAAAATACATCTACATGTGGAACAACTCCTACAGAACACCTACTAAACGCTGGCAGAAGACCTCAGACTTCCCAGAGGGCAAGAAACTCCCCACATACCTGGCCAGGTGGCTGACAGGGTCTTGGTGCTCCAGCCTGGTGCCAGGCCTGAGCCTCTGAGGTGCGAGAGCCTAGTTCAGTACACTGGACCACCAGAGACCTCCCGGCCCCATGTAATATCAATCAGCAAGAGCTCTCCCAGAGATCTCTGTCTCAACCCTAAGACACAGCTCCACTCAACGGCCAGCAAGCTCCAGTGCTGGACACCCCATGCCAAACAACTAGCAAGACAGGAACACAACCCAACCCATTAGCAGAGAGACTGCCTAAAATCATACTAAGTTCACAGACACCCCAAAACACACCACTGGACACGGCCCTGCCCACCAGAAAGACAAGATACAGCCCCACCCACCAGAACACAGGCACCAGTCTTCTTTACCAGGAAGCCTACACAAGCCCCTGAACCAACCTTAACCACTGGGGGCAGACACCAAAAACAATGGGAACTCGAACCTGTAGCCTGCAAAAAAGAGACACTAAACACAGTAAGTTAAACAAAATGAGAAGACAGAGAAATACGCAGCATATGAAGGAGCAAGGTAAACACACCAGACCAAACAAATGAAGAGGAAACAGGCAGCCTACCTGAAAAAGAATTCAAAGTAATAATAGAAAAGATGATCCAAAAACCTTGGAAACAGAATGAAGAAAATACAAGAAATGTTTAACAAGGACCTAGAAGGACTAAAGAGCAAACAAACAACGATGAACAACACAATAAATGAAATTTAAAATTCTCTAGAAATAATCAATAGCAGAATAAATGAAGCAGAAGAAAGGATAAGTGACCTGGAAGATAAAATAGTGGAAATAACTGCTGCAGAGCAGAATAAAGAAAAAAGAATGAAAAGAATTGAGGACAGTCTCAGAGACCTCTGGGACAACATTAAATGTCCCAACATTCGAATTATAGGGGTCCCAGAAGAAGAGAAAAAGGGTTTGAGAAAATATTTGAAGAGATTATAGTTGAAAACTTCCCTAACATGGGAAAGAAAATAGTCAATCAAGTCCAGGAAGCAGAGAGAGTCCCATACAGGATAAATCCAAGGAGAAACATGCCAAGACACATATTAATCAAACGATCAAAAATTAAATACAAAGAAAAAATATTAAAAGCAGCAACGGAAAAACAACAAATAACATACAAGGGAATCCCCATAAGCTTAACAGCTTATCTTTCAGCAGAAACTCTGCCAGAAAGGAGTGGCAGGACATATTTAAAGTGATGAAAGGGAAAAACCTAAAACCAAGATTACTCTACCCAGCAAGGATCTCATTCAGATTAGACAGAGAAATTAAAACCTTTACAGATAACCAAAAGCTAAGAGAATTCAGCACCACCAAACCAGGTTTACAACAAATGTTAAAGGAACTTCTCTAGGCAGGAAACACAAGAGAAGGAAAAGACCTAAAAAACAAACCCGAAACAGTTAAGAAAATGGTAATAGGAACATACATATCGATAATTACCTTAAATGTAAATGGATTGAATGTTCCAACCAAAAGACACAGACTTGCTGAATGGATACGAAAACAAGACCCGTTTATATGCTGTCTACAAGAGACCCAATTCAGACCTAGGGACACATACAGACAGAAAGTGAGGGGATGGAAAAAGATATTCCATGCAAAGGGAAATCAAAAGAAAGCTGGAGTAGCAATTCTCATATCAGACAAAAAAGACTTTAAAATAAAGACTATTACAAGAGAAAAAGAAGGACACTACATAATGATCAAGGGATCAATCCAAGAAGAAGATATAACAATTGTAAATATTTACACACCCAACATAGGAGCACCTCAATACATACATACGGCAAATGCTAACAACCATAAAAGGGGAAATCGACAGTAACACAATCATAGTAGGGGACTTTAACGCCCCACTTTCACCAATGGACAGATCATCCAAAATGAAAATACATAAGGAAACACAAGCTTCAAATGATACATTAAACAAGATGGACTTAATTGATATTTATAGGACATTCCATCCAAAAACAACAGAATACACTTTCTTCTCAAGTGCTCAAGGAACATTCTCCAGGATAGATCATATCTTGGATCACAAATCAAGCCTTGGTAAATATAGGAAACTGAAATCGTATCAAGTGTCTTTTCCGACCACAATGCTATGAGACTAGATATCAATTACAGGAAAAAATCTGTAAAAAATACAAACACATGGAGGCTAAACAATACACTACTTGATAACCAAGAGATCTCTGAAGAAGTCAAAGAGGAAATCAAAAAATACCTAGAAACAAATGACAATGAAAACACGACGACCCAAAACCTATGGGATGCAGAAAAAGCAATTCTAAGAGGGAAGTTTATAGCAATACAATCCTACCTCAAGAAACAAGAAACAAGCAATACAATCCTACCTCAAATAAAACAACCTCATCTTACACCTAAAGCAATTAGAGAAAGAGGAAAAAAAAAAAACCCCAAAGTTAGCAGAAGGAAAGAAATCATAGAGATCAGATCAGAAATAAATGAAAAAGAAATGAAGGAAACGATAGCAAAGATCAATAAAACTAAAAGCTGGTTCTTTGAGAAAATAAACAAAATTGATAAACCATTAGCCAGACTCATCAAGAAAAAAAGGGAGAAAACTCTAACAGAATTAGAAATGAAAAAGGAAAAGTAACAACTGACACTGCAGAAATACAAAGGATCATGAGAGACTACTGCAAGCAACTATATGTGAATAAAATGGACAACCTGGAAGAAATGGACAAATTCTTAGAAAAGCACAACCTTCCAAGACTGAACCAGGAAGAAAGAGAAAATATAAACAGGCCACTCACAAGCACTGAAATTGAAATTGTGACTAAAAATCTTCCAACAAACAAAAGCCCAGGACCAGATGGCTTCACAGAGGAATTCTATCCAATATTTAGAGAAGAGCTAACACCTATCCTTCTCCAACTCTTCCAAAACATAGCAGAGGGGAGGACCCCGATACCAAAACCAGACAAAGATGTCACAAAAAAAGAAAACTACAGGCCAATATCACTGATGACCATAGAAGCAAAAATCCTCAACAAAATACCAGCAAACAGAATCCAAAAGCACTTTAAAAGGATCATACACCATGATCAAGTGGGGTTTATCCCAGGAATGCAAGGATTCTTGAGTATACAAATCAATCAATGTGATACACCATATTAACAAACTGAAGGATAAAAACCATATGATAATCTCAACAGATGCAGAAAAAGCTTTCAACAAAATTCATTTATGATAAAATCTCTCTAGAAAGTAGGCATTGAGGGAACTTACCGCAACATAATAAAGGCCATATATGACAAACCCACAGCGAACATCGTTCTCAACGGTGAAAAACTGAATCCATTTCCTCTAAGATCAGGAACAAGACAAGGTTGCCCACTCTCACCACTATTATTCAACATAGATTTGGAAGTTTTAGCCACAGCAATAAGAGAAGAAGAAGAAATAAAAAGAATCCAAATCGGAAAAGAAGTAAAACTGTCCCTCCCTGCTTGCAGATGACATGATACTATACATAGAGAATCCTAAAGATGCTTCCAGAAAACTACTAGAGCTAATCAGTGAATTTGGTAAAGTAGCAGGATGCAAAATCAATACACAGAAATCTCTGGCATTCCTATATACTAACGATGAAAAATGTGAAAGAGAAATTAAGGAAACACTCCCATTTACCACTGCAACAAAAAGAGTAAAATACCTAGGAATAAACCTATCTAAGGAGAGAAAAGACCTGTATGCAGAAAAGTGTAAGACACTGAGGAAATAAATTAAAGATGATACAAAGAGATGGAGATATATATATATACCATGTTCTTGGGTTTGAAGAATCAACATTTTGAAAATGACTATACTACCCAAAGAAACATACAGATTCAATGCAATCCCTACCAAACTACCAGTGGCATTTTTCACAGAACTAGAACAAAAAATTTTACAATTACTATGGAAACACAAAAGATCCCGAAGAGGCAAAGCAATCATGAGAAAGAAAAACGGAGCTAAAGAATCAGGCTCCCTGACTTCAGACTATACTACAAAGCTACAATAATCAAGACAATATGGTACTGGCACAAAAACAGAAATATAGATCAATGGAACAAGATAGAAAGTCCAAAGATAAACCCACGCACCTATGGTCACCCTGTCTTTGATAAAGGAGGCAAGAATATACCATGGAGAAAAGACAGCCCTCTTCAATAAGGGGAGCTAGGAAAACTGGACAGCTACCTGTAAAAGTATGAAATTAGAACACTCCCTAACACGATACACAAAAATAAACTCAAAATGGATTAAAGACCTAAATGTAAGGCCAAACACTATAAAACTCTTAGAGGAAAACATAGGCAGAACACTCTATGACGTAAATCACAGCAAGATCCTTTTTGACCCATCTCCTAGAAATGGAAATAAAAACAAAATTAAACAAATGGGACCTAATGAAACTTAAAAACCTTTGCACAGCAAAGGAAACCATAAACAAGACGAAAAGACAACCCTCAGATTGGGAGAAAATATTTTCAAACAAAGTAACGGAGAAAGGATTTACTTCCAAAATATACAAGCAGCTCATGCAGCTCAATATCAAAAAAACAAACAACCCAATCCAAAAATGGGCAGAAGACCTAAATAGACATTTCTCCAAAGAAGATATACAGATTGCCAACAAACACATGAAAGCCTGCTCAACATCACTAATCGTTAGACAAATGCACATCAAAACTACAATGAGGTATCACCTCACACCGTTCAGAATAGCCATCATCAAAAAATCTACAAACAATAAATGCTGAAGAGGGTGTGGAGAAAAGGGAACCCTCTTGCACTGTTGGTGGGAGTGTAAATTGATACAGCCACTATGGAGAACAGTATGGAAGATCCTTAAAAAACTAAAAATAGAGCTACCATACAACCCAGCAATCCCACTACTGGGCATATACCCTGAGAAAACCATAATTCAAAAAGAGTCATGTACCACAATGTTTACTGCAGCACTATTTACAATAGCCAGGACATCGAAGCAACCTAAATGTCCATCGACAGATGAATGGAAAAAAAAGATGTGGCACATATATACAATGGAATATTACTCAGCCATAAAAAGAAATGAAATTGAGTTATTTGTCACAAGGTGTATGAACCTAGAGTTTGTCATACAGAGTGAAGTAAGTCAGAAAGAGAAAAACAAATACCGTATGCTAACACACATGTATGGAATCTAAAAAAAAAAAGGTTCTGATGAACCTAGGGGCAGGACAGGAATAAAAAAGCAGACGTAGAGAATGGACTTGAGGACACGGGGAGGGGGAAGGGTAAGCTGGGATGAAGTGAGAGAGTGGCAATGACATATATACACTACAAAATGTAAAACAGATAGCTAGTGGGAAGCAACCACATAGCACAGGGAGATCAGCTCCATGCTTTGTGTCCACCTAGAGGGGTGGGATAGGGAGGGTGGGAGGGAGATGCAAGAGGGAGGGGATACAGGAATATATGTATACATATAGCTGATTCACTTTGTTATACAGAAGAAACTAACATAACATCGTAAAGCAATTATACTTCAATAAAGATGTTAAAAAAATAAAAGATAAACTGGAAAACCTTTAGCTAGACTCACGAAGACAAAAAAGAGAAGATCCAAATAAATAAAATCAGGAATGAAGGGCTTCCCTGGTGGTGCAGTGGTTGAAAATCTGCCCGCCAATGCAGGGGACACGGGTTCGAGCCCTGGTCCAGGAAGATCCCACATGCCGCGGAGCGACTAGGCCCGTGAGCCACAATTGCTGAGCCTACACGTCTGGAGCCTGTGCTCCGCAACAAGAGAGGCCACGATAGTGAGAGGCCCGCGCACCACGACGAAGAGTAGCCCCCACTTGCCGCAACTAGAGAAAGCCCTCCCATAGAAACGAAGACCCAACATAGCCATAAATTAAAAAATTAATTAATTAATTAAATTAAAAAATCAGGAATGAGAAATGTTACAACAGGTACCACAGAAATACAAAGGATCAGAAGAGACTTCTATGAACAATTACACGCCCCCAAAATTGGACAACCTACAAGAAATTCCTAGAAACATACAACCTCCCAAGACTGAATCATGAAAAAATAGAAAATCTGAACAGACCAATTACTAGTAAGGTGATTCAATCAGTAATCTAAAACCTCCCATCAAAGAAAAGTCTAGGGCCAGCTGGCTTCACTGGTGAATTCTAACAAACATTTAGAGAAAACTAATATTAATCCTTTGCAAACTCTTCCAAAAAATAGGACAGAACACTTTGAAACTCATTTTACAAGGCCAACATTCTGCTCATACCAAAACGAGACAAGGACTCCACAAGAAAATTACAGGCCAGGAAGAATGTAGATATAAAAATCCTGAAGAAACTATTATTATACAAAGTTCAACAAAAAATTAAAGGGATCACACACCATGTTCATGTGGGATTTATTCCAAGGATGCAAGGATGGTTCAACAGCTGCGTATCAATCAATGTGATACACCACATTAACAAAATGAAGGAAAATAATCACATGGTCATCTCGAATGATGCAGGAAAAGCATTTGACAAAATCCAACATCCATTTATGATAAAAATTCTCAATAAAGTGGGTATAGAGGGAATGTATCTCAACATAATAAAGACCATATATTACAAGCCCACAGTTAACATCATACTCATCAGTGAAAAGCTGAAAGTATTCCCTCTAAGATCAGGAACAAGGCAAGGATGCCCACTCTTGCCACTTTTATTCAACATAGTATTGGAAGTCCTAGCCACAGCAATCAGAGAGAGAGAGAGAGAGAGAGAGAGAGAGAGAGAGAGAGAGAGAGAGGATCCAAGTTGGAAAGGAAGAAGTAAAATTTCTATGCATAGAAAATCCTAGTGACATCACCAAAAAACTACTAGGGCTCATTAATGAATTTGGTACAGTTGCAGGATACAAAATTAATATACAGAAAAGCTGAAAGCTTTTCTTCTAAGATCAGGAACAAGACAAAGATGCCCACTACATAGTACTGGATGATAAGCTACAACAATTCGGCAAGAAAAAGAAACAAAAGGCATCCAAATTGGAAAGAAAGAAGTAAAACCATCACTATTTGCAGATGACATGACATTATATATAGAAAGCCCTAAAGACTCCATCATATCTGTTGGAACCAATAAGCAAATTCACAAGGTGTATGAACCTATCCTGTTAAGCTGCAGGATACAATAACAATATACAAAAATCTATCTCTATACACTAACAATGAATTATCAAAAAGAGAAATTAAGAAAACTATACTAATTAGGAGTTTGGTATTAACAGTTACACACTACTATATATAAAATAGATATAAATAAGGACCTATTATTTAGCACAAGGAGCTATATTCAATATCTTGTAATAACCTATGATGGAAAATAATCTGAAAAAGGATTATATATAACTGAATCACTTTTGCTGTATACCTGAAACTAACACATTGTAAATCAAGTATACTCAATTTAAAAAAAAGCAAACTAGTAATTAGCAAATCAGATCATACTCTAATTAGATCAAACTCTTGAAAACCAGGAATTTCAGTCTGAGAGAAAAGAGATACACATTTACTAGACAGACTAAAATCCTGTAGTCCTGTGGAAACATCAGTCTAAACTTAAATTTTATCTTTTGTAAAAAAAAAAAAAACAAAAAATTCTCTACTTCAATGACAAAAAAAAAAAGAGAAAACAATCCTATTTACAACTGCATTAAAAAGAATAAAATATCTGAGAATAAATTTAACCAAGGACGTGAAAAACTTGTATACTGAAATTTATAAGGTGTTGATGAAAGAAATTGAAGATACAAATAAATGGAAAGGTATTTTGCCCTCATTGCAAAATGTCCATACTACCCAAGGCAATGAACAATTCAATGCAATCCCTATCAAAATTTCAATGGCATTTTCCACAAAATAGAACAAACAATATTAAAACTTGTATGGAACCACAAAGACCCTGAGTAGCCAAAGTAATCTTGAGAAAGAACAAATCTGGTAACATAATGCTTCCTGATTTCAAACTATATTACAAAGCTAAAGTAATCAAAACAGTATGGTATTGGCCTAAAACAGACATATATAGATTAGCGGAACAGAATAAAAAGTCTAAGGAAAAACCCCATGCTTATATAGTCAATTAATTTTTGGCAAAGGAACCCAGAATATACAATGGGGAAAGGACAGTTTCTTCAATAAACGGTTTGGGAAAACTGGATGGTTACATGCAAAAGAATGAAACTGGACCTATCTTACACCATACACAAAAATCAACTCAAAATGGATTAACTAAATTGGAAGATTGGGATAGACATACACACACTAATATATAAAAAATAGAGGACTTCCCTGGTGGTGCAGTGGTTAAGAATCTGCCTGCCAATACAGGGGACACAGGTTCCATCCCTGGTCCAGGAAGATTGCACATGCCACAGAGCAACTAAGCCCATGCACCACAACTACTGAGCCTGCGCTGTAGAGCCCGTGAGCCACAACTACTGAGCCCACGTGCCACAACTACTGAAGCCTGCACACCTAGAGCCCATGCTCCACAATAAGAGAAGCCACCGCAATGAGAAGCCCGTGCACCACAACGAAGAGTAGCCCCCGCTCGTTGCAACTAGAGAAAGCCCGCATGCAGCAACGAAGACCCAACACAGCCAAAAATAAATAAATAAATTTATTCAAAAAAAAAGATAGTAAGGACCTACTGTATGTATAGCACAGGGAACTCTACTCAATACTCTGAAATGACGTATATGGGAAAAGAATCTAAAAAAGAGTGGATATGTGTATAACTGATTTACTTTGCTGTACACCTGAAACTAACACAACATTGTAAATCAACTATACTCCAATAAAAAAATTTTTAAAAATGGCATAAAACTTGACATAAGCCTTGATACCATAAGAATCCTAGAAGAAAACACAGGCAGTAACCTCTTTGACATCAGTCTTGGAGATGATTTTTTTGGTTTTGACACCAAAAACAAAAGCAAGAAAAGCAAAAGTGAACAAGTGGGACTACATCAAACTAAAAAGCTTCTGCACAGCAATGGAAACCATCAACAAAATGAAAAGGCAAACTACTGAGTGGGAGAAAATACTTGCAATCATATCTGATAAGGAATTACTATCCAAAATATATAAAGAACTCATACAACTCAACAGCACAAAAACAATCTGATTTAAAAAAATGAACAGAAGATCTGAACTGATACTCATCCAAAGTCATACAGATGGCCAGTAGGTACATGAAATGTGCTCAACATTACTACCACAATGAGATATCACCTCACGTCTGTTAGAATGACTATTATCAAAAAGACAAAAACAAGTGTTGGTGAGGAAGTGCAGAGAAGGCAACTCTTGTGCATTGTTGGTGGGAATGTAAATTGATGAAGCCACTATGGAAACCAGTGTGGAGGTTCCTCAAAAAATTAAAAAATCCAAACAAACTTTTTGGTCAACCCAATATTTGCACCCCCATGTTCTCTGCAACACTATTTACAATAGCCAAGACATGGAAACAACCTAAGTGCCCAATGATGGATGAATGGATTTTAAAAATGTGTACACACACACACACACACACACACACATATATATATAATGGAATATTAGTCAGTCATAAAAAAGGAAATCTTGCCATTTGTGACATGGATGGACCTTAAGGGTATTATGCTAAGTGAAATAGTCAGAAAGAAAAATACCATATGATCTCACCTATATATGGAATCTGAAACAAAGAAAGAAAACCCTGAGAATTCCCTGGCAGTCCAATGATTGGGATGTGGTGCTTTCACGGCCGTGGGCCTGGGTTCAATCCCTGTTCAGGGAACTAAGATCCTGCAAGCCACGCAGCAAAACAAACAAACAAAAAAACCAAAAAACCCAAGTTCACAGATACGGAGAATAGATTGGTGGCTGCCAGAGGTGGGACGTGAAGGTGTGTGTGGGGGGGAGGGGGGTGTTGAGGGGTGGGTGAAATAGGTGAAGGCAGATCAAAAGTTACAAACTTTCAGTTATAAGATAAGTCAGGGGATATAATGTGCAGCATTGTGACTATAATTAATAATACTTTATTGCATATTGGAAAGTTGCTGAGAGGAAATTTCAAAAATTTTCATCACAAGAAAAAAAAACTGTAACTATGTGTGATGATGTTAGTCTAGTTAACTAGACTTATTGTGGTAATACTTCACAATGTATACAAATATTAAATCATTATGTTGTACACTTGAAAGTAATATATCAATTATATCTCAATAAAAATAAGTAAAATGACCAAAAAAAGAAATAATTAGGGAAGACATAAAAATTGCAGGAATACAGACTATCAACAAAACCAAAAGCTGGTGTGCTTTGAAATAATCAGTAAAATTGATAAAGGTCTAGTCAAGCTAACTGAGAAAAGAGGGTAGACAGAAGTTAGTAATATCAGGAATGAAAGGAGTGTAAGTAAAATGGAAAAGCATTTGACAGAATCTAACATCCACTTATGATAACACACTAGGAATAGAGGGGAGTTCAGGCTCCTGAGATAGAACATCTTCATGAAACTTGCAGGCAACATCACAATAGTGAGAAACTAGATGCTTTTTGTTTGAAAGATAAGAAACTAGGTAAGGAAGTCTCCTCTCACCACTCCTATTCAACATTGTACTGGAAGACCTAGCTAATGCAATAAGGCAAGAAAAGGAAATAAAATGTTTACAGATTGGGAAGAAAGAAATAAAACTGTCTTTGTTGTGTATGACATGATTTTCTATGTAAAATATCTGAAAGAAACCATAACACTAGAGATCACTCCAGGAATTAATGAGAGTATAGCAAGACTGAGAATACAGAAGTCAACTGCTTTCTTATAGACCCAGAAAAATATAGCCAACTGATCTTCAATAAAGGACTAAAAGGCAATTCAATGGAAAAAAGAAAGTCTTTTCAACAAACAGTGCTGGAAATAGTGGATATCCACATGCAAAAACAAATAAGTAAACCTAGACACAGACCTTACACAAAACTTAAAATAGACCATAGCTCTAAATGTAAAATGCAAAAGTAAAAAACTTCTAGAAGATAACATAGAAGAAAATCAAGGTGATCTTGTGTTAACTGATGAATTTTAAGATACAACACCAAAAGCAAGATCCAAGAAAGAAAACAATAAGCTTCACTTCATTAAAATCCCCTGTGCTACAAAAGATAGTGGTAAGAGAATATAAAGACAGTCACAGATTGGGAAAAAAATCTTTGCAGAACACTTATCTGACAAAGGACTGGTATCCAACATATCTAAAGAACTCTTAAAATGTAACAGTAAGATGACAAACAATCCAGTTTAAAAATGGGCAAAATTCGGGACACTTCCCTGGTGGTCCAGTGGTTAAGACTCCACGCTTCCAATGCAGGGGGCACGGGTTTGATCCCTGTTTGGGGAACTAAGGTCCCACATGCTGTGTGGCATAGCCAAAAAAAAGGGGGGGGCAAAATTGAAAATGAAGCAAGAATCCCTGGGGAAAAAAAATAAAGTCCCAAACATGAGGAAAAAAATGGGCAAAAGATTTGCACACACATCAATAAAGAAGATATACAGGGCTTCCCTGGTGGCACAGTGGTTGAGAATCTGCCTGCCAATGCAGGGGACACGGGTTCGAGCCCTGGTCTGGGAAGATCCCACATGCCGCGGAACAACTAGGCCCGTGAATCACAACTACTGAGCCTGCGCGTCTGGAGCCTGTGCTCCACAACGAGAGAGGCCGCGATAGTGAGAGGCCCGCGCACCGCGATGAAGAGTGGCCCCCGCTCGCCGCAACTAGAGAAAACCGTTGTACAGTAACAAAGACCCAACACAGCCAAAAATAAATAAACAAATAAATAAATAAAATAAAATAAAATAAAGATATACAGATGTTAAATAAGCATATGAAAAGAAGCTCAACATCAAATGTCATTAGAAAATTGCAAATAAAACAAATAGATACCACTAAACGCTTATTACAACAGGTAAAATACAAAACACTCAGAATACCAAATATTGACGAAGATGTAAAGCTACAGGAATCCTTACTCATTGCTGATGGGAATGGAAAATGGTATGCCTACTTTGGAAGACAGGAGGTTTTTTCACAAAACTAAACATACCCTTATCATAGGATCTAGCGCCTAGATTATACTCCTTGTATACTTATATTTACCCAAATGAGTTGAAAACTTGTCTTCACACAGAAATATGCAAATCAGTGTTTATAGGTGTTTTATGCATAATTGTCAAGACTTAGAGTTAAGCAAGATATCCTTCAATAGTAGAATGAATAAACAACCAGTGGTATATCCATATGATGAAATATTGTTCAGTGATAAAAAGAAATGAGCTATCAAGCCATGAACAGACAAGGAGGAAACTGATGTGTACTGGTTTGTTATAATTTCAGATTTATGCATTTATGGCTTAAGTGAAGTTGTTTTGATCTACTTGTTTATGGGTCAAGTAAAGATATTTTGGTCCAAGAGTGAATTTGTTTACTTTGGGAGGCCATGTCAGGATGACGCCATCAAAATTGTGCTTATCATTATGAACATGTGGAGGAGTGACAATTATATGACGGACATTTAAACTTTAAACACCAAGAATTTGTGACGACTTAATTTGAGTGTTCAGTCTGGGTAAGGCTACTCTTTGCTAATCTAAAAAACTCTCAGAAGATTATGAGACACTTGCTCCTGCTGTGGCCAGGTTACTCTTGGATAGCAGTGGCGTTAAACCAAGCAGCAGTCTCAGGAAGAGAAGAGACATATTTGTTTCTGCCTTGGCGAGCCTACTCCTCATAGGCAGTGGTGCAAGCCATGAAATGGCCCCTGGACCAAGCAGCCTACCTTGCCTGCCAACACTAGTGCCTTTGCCCAGCAGGGAGGGATCTAAGCGGGCATCTGATACCCAGCTTTTAGTTGGAAGGACTGACGCTATCAAGAACCAATTCATATAAAGGTGCAACTCAACTAAATTTGGACTTTATTTCTTTCATCTTCCCTTTGGCTGGAACAACAGTGTAATTAAACTATCATTGGTTTGGGGTATGTTATGTCTTTACGGGCTTATTAAGAGACATTATCCTATTTGCTATTGGCTTGTGAAATATTATAAATTATAATTCCCGCAGTGAACATGTGTTAAATAAATTACTGGCAAAGACAGTCTCAGTCTCTGAGCATAATTTGCCTGAACGAAACAGGAAACTTAGAAGCATATCGCTAAGTGAAAGAAGACACTCTGACGAGGCTACATACTGTATGATTCCAGGTACAGGACATTCTGGAAGAGACAAAACTATGAGCCAGTAAAAAGATCTTTGCTTGGGAAGGATTTGGGGGTTTGAGGGAGGGATGAATGGACAGGTGAAGCACAGGGTATCCTTAGCAAAGTTAAACTATTCTATATGATACAGAAATGATGGACACATGTCATTATACATTTGCCAAAATCCCTACATTGTATAACACAAAGAGTCAAGGCTAATATAAACAGTGGACTTTATAGCATTGATATTGATCCATCAATTGTAACAAATATACCATAATAATATGAGATGTAAAAAAATAGTACAAACTGTGTGGATGCAGAGGGGTCAAGTGGAAACACTGTACTTTCTGATCAATTTTTCTGTAAGTCTAAAATGTTCTAAAAAAACGGAAATCTCACTGTTTCATACCTTACAATTTTTAAAATCCTTTACAAGCATTATTTAAAATTGAGAGAAATTTATATACACCATACTTTCCTACCTAGTAGTCTGTTTGTAATTAACTTTTGCTACTTTAAATTTATTTTAATTTTTCTACATAGGAAATCATTCTAAATTTAATTCTTTAAACACTATTGGGTATAAAACTGCAAACTGTAGAAAGTGAAAAACTTCAAATGTCTAACTAAAAGGACAAACGACATCATAGTTTGTCCCTCCACTATATTTCACACTCAGGATATGGTCAGGAATGAGTAGCATATTATAATGCATTAGGGGTTTGCATTTAATCCATGAAGAAACCTACTAGGATTTTCAAAGATTTTCCTAAGTTTGAATAGTTTTTCTCATATCAATTAAAACAAATTCAATAGTTTTTTTCACTCATCAATACAAGTAGAAATTCACTTGCCTTAAGAATTGTACAGCCTTTTAAATATCAAAGTTCTCTAGGGACAAGCACATACAAAAACTGATCTAAAAATGAAAAGTGTGCCTGAGAACCCAAACATACCCATCTCACAGCTTAAGATTCTGTTGCCTAAAAGGAGCAGAAATTCTGTTTGGTTCCAGGATTTTCTTGCCTTACACAAATATTTTTCAATCAACTTATATTTTTCAAAGCCTAAGAAATCAAAAATCGTATACACTCACCAAGGAAATATAAAATTGTAAACTGCTAAGGGAAACTAGAGTTAAAGGACTGAAATATCCAATAGATAAAGGCATCTAAAGAAAAGAAACACAAATATTCAAATCAGCTCAGATAAGAAGCCTGCTTGCCCACAGTTAAGAATGAAAACCCTCATTCATAAAGTTAAACACATTCCCAAGCTTGGGGTCTAGATACCCAGGTTGAGATATAACCCCTAAGGTGGGTCAGTCCCTGGTGAAGGAGGGTAGGGACACCTGAGCAGTCACTGGAGAGAACTCTCCTCACATTCTCACAAGTGAGGAAACTCTCAGGCAGATTCAGTTTAAGATCCGACTTAAACTCCCAAATTCATAAACTTTTTGTCCAGGAGACAGAACTCCTGACCACAGACTTTTTTAATACACAAAATACACTCCGAGTGCACCTATATCATGGATGCAGAACTCAAACATAAAACATCTAGGCCAAAGAAAACCCCCCACTGCCGGCTCCAGATGGAAACTTTAGTTTGGAGTCACTGGCCTCAGGCCTCTGCTCCAGTCACAATACTTTGGATCACCAATGATAATTTAAATGACATAAACCCCGTGTTTCAATAATCCAGAAAAATCACTCAACCCAGTGTTTATGTGTAAAGGAAGAGAGAAGACTGTAAGGCAATTTTATTTGTTCAACAGGAAAATCCCAAAACATCTAGTCCTATCGGAAAATGAAGATGTCAATGAATTAATTCCAAAAAAAGAAACTGATTTGTAAACAATCGTATTGGAACACTTCTAGATTTTGCAAATCTAAGTCCTGATATGCCACTGGAAATCACCCAAAAGACCTCAGAATATTACTACATCCGCTCAGGGTGGGGTAAAAAAAAAAAAAGGGAAACAATTTTAATACACAGAATGTAATAATGAAATTTTTTTTCTGAAATTCACCTTTCTTGCCTCTTTGGAAAAACTTTATACTGTCTCCCCAGGTCTAAATTTAAATAAAATTTACACTTATTGAAAAACTGAGTCTCAAATAAGTGAATAAATCTTTTCAAAGAGAGAAACTCAGGAATGGAGGCAGTGCTGAAAAAAGATCACCCAGGAAAGTTTCTCAAGAGGATCCTCCACCCAAAGGTCTTCCCACAGGATGTCCGTGACTAAGAAAGATTTTGAGAGGAGAGGCACAAGCATTCCATATAACATATTCCAGGTGGTGGTTCTCTGCTTTCCTCTTAAGTAAAATAGCCATAACAATAAATCTTTAAAAGAGCCATCCATGGCTCTGTTGATAAATGATTAAACAATTAAAATACTGCATCCGTTTGAAACTTACCACGGAGAAAAACAGTTAATAGTGATACTATGAACTGCAGACAGGATGACGGGATTTGGGAATGCGGGGAAACATCTGTAAATTTAGGGATTTATTGCCAGCCCTAGGAAGAGCTAGGCTGGGGGGACAGGGTTGTGGACTTGAGATCCTGCTCCTCAAACATTTAAAAAAGTGAGAGTAAAATGATTCCCCTGGAGAGAAAGGGGGAACCGGACACCCCCAGACCACAGTGGCTCCCACACGTGTACCCCAGAGACCGAGTCACGATTGCCCCGAGTCCCTCCCTATGGCCACCGCGCCGTGTGGGGAGACTCGGGTTCGCAGGGACAGAACAGGACACCCGGGGGTCCCGGCTGTCGACCCAGCCCCTAGGCTGTGTGGCGCGCCACCGGCTGACTCGGGTCCGCAAACTCTGGAGTTGGCCGCGGGGGAGGCCCGGTTCCATCAGTCCCACCGCCCCCCTCTCCCAACACCAGACCCCGCACACTCACCATTTTTCGGTGTCTGGAGTTTCCGGTTGTCCACCCCATGACCGCCGCGGCAAGTGCCGGTCACAGCGACACAGAATGCGGCAGAACCACCTGGAGCCTTTAAGGGCAGCAGGAGCTGATGCGGCCACTGCCAGAGCCAGCCGCACTGAGCACGCAGTCCACACCTCCGGTGTCATCGGAGCAGCGCCACCACGTAAAATATCGGCGACTCCCCTGATTGGACAGTTCACAAGGCCCCGCCCCCCCGTGCCTGAGTGACAGGAGGTCGGAGGTCGTGTCTTTGAGCCGACCTTGTCCTGGCAGTGGGTGGGAAATGTTCTCTCCAAGGACACATCGTCAAACCATAAGGCCACTGAGGCCTGGCACAGAACTGTGACTCTCCACAAACATGGGCACTTTTGTGTCCTCACTATTCGGCAATAATGAGGCTGTTCCAGGAATTCCCTGGCCGTCCAGTGGTTAGGGCTCCGTGCTTCCACTGCAGGGGGCACGGGTTGGATCCCTGGTCTGGCAACTAAGGTCCCGCAAGCCCCGCAGAGCAGCTCCTACCCCCCCAAAAAAAGACTCTGTTCCACTTTCATCTTTCACCATTTCCTTTAGGAGAATTCTGTCCCTCCCTCCCCACCCCTACTCATGTGGTACTTTAAAAAGTCCCCTGGCCTCAGGGGCACTTGGCTCTGGTGGGAGGATGAACCCCGCAGTCCTAGACCAGCCCTGAAGCCTCAGACACTAGCATGTGTGAAACACAGGCAGAGAAACCACCGGAAAACCTTTTCAATGGAATTCCATTAATACTCGTTTGTCGAAAGGTCAAAGGAGGTAAAACTGAAAGAACACTGCTGAGTGAAAAATAATATTTAGATGGTAAGGGTATGTAGATAGGCAAAAACTCAGGACAGTGGTCATGAATGGGGCAGGATGGAGATGAGTCAGGGATGGGAACGTCCGGACACTCTCACCACTGCCCATAGGCCATTTAAGAATCTTCATGATGATTCCAAGGATGTGTATATTATTACTAAATCTTACCACAAAACATTTTGTACATTTTTTCCCTGAATATATTTTATGATAAAAATTTTAAGAAGAAATTCAGTTTGGAAAATAACCTAATTTGTATATGTTTGCCCTGTAAGGTGGCAATCTGAGTTTTCATTCATGGTTTTGGCAGCAAAAATTAGTAATATCGACTGAAAAAAATGCACAATATAAAAGTTGAGAATTATGTTTTATTTGGCGGACTTCCTGAGGACTCAAGCCTGGGAGGCCGTCTCTCAGGTAGCTCTGAGGGACTGCTCCAAAGAGGTAAGGGAGAAGCCAGGATATACAGGAGTTTTGCGATAAAAACCAGGTAGTGGAACATCAAAAGACTATTGTTAATTAAAGAAAACCAGATATCTCAAGATAATGAATTTAGCGCTTTTCTACATGTGGGAAGATGCAAGAGTCTGGGCTCACTGAAAACATTCCTTTGATATGCACCTTAACTATCTAGGGCCAGTATCCTTTTTTCCACCCTGAATCCCCTCCGGGTGCACAGTGGGGATGGCTTGATGGCTGATGACTTGATGGCTGCAACATCCTTTGTTTATTGATGTGGCAGGCAGCATTTTTCATCCACAGTAACAAGCCATGTATCTACTGGGTTGGTCAAAAAGTTCATTTGGGTTTTTCCACCTTATGGAAAAACCCAAACGAACATTTTGGCCAACCCAATATTTAGAAAAAATGGATTACATAAGTTCATCATCATATGTACCTTTTAAAAATAAAGGGTGGCATGCATTGATATGTAAAAATCTGGAGTATTTATCAATAGAACAATTAAGCAAAGTGTATTGATAAAGATACTGAGAAATAAAATATTGCCTGCCATATCAGTAAGCAAAGGATGTCACAGTCATCAGCGATTGCAGCGCCAAAACGGTAAGCCGGTGAGCCCGGAGGAAACTCAGGATGTGAAAACACAGGATACTGGCGCCAGACAGCTGAGGTGCATATCAAAGGAATGATTTCAGTGAGCCCAGACTCTTGCATCTTCCCATACATAGAAAAGTGCTAAATTACTTAACTTGAGATACAGTAAATCCCTGCAAATGACCCTTCAAGTTGCGAACTTTCAAAGATGCAAATGAGCGTTCCATCAACGTTAGACGTGAGTGAAACTGCAGCTTGCTCTCCACCTCCTACTGCTGACCATCCTTCAGCTCTACCATCTCCCACCTCCTCCCTCTCCTCCAGTCAGTAACTCTTCTTGCCTGTTCACTCGATGCCAGCCCCTGTATGCCAGCTGTTGTACTGTACTACTGTACTTTTCAAGGTACTGTAGTGTAAGATTAAAAATGTTTTATTGTTTTTTTATGTATTATTTGTGTGAAAAGTATTATAAACCTATTACAGTACAGTACTATATAGCCGATTGTGTTAGTTGGGTACCTAGACTAACTCTGTTGGACTTACAAACAAATTGGACTGATGAACGTGCTCTCAGAACCAGAACTCAGAACTCATTCTTATGTAGGGGACTTACTGTATCTAGTTTTCTTTTATTAACAGTAATCTTTTGTTCCTACTACCTGCCCTTTGTTGCAAAACTCCTATATATCCTAGCTCCCCGCCTTGCCTCCTCAGATCAGTTTTCTCAGGGTTACTTGATATGCTGCCTCCCGGACTTGAAGTCCTCAGTATGTCCACTGAAGAAAACACAACTCTCAACTTTCAGGTTGTGAATATTTTTTTCAGTTGACAATACCTTACCCCTTCTATAACTGTTATGGTAACCTACTGTGTTAGGGGGGTCCCTACCCTAGGTTTGATTGACAACACATTACTGCCAGGAACGTATGAAAGAGTTTACTACTTCCATAATGGAAGTGTCTGGGGAGGGCAGGGAAGGCCTCTTAAGCAGGTGGGCAGTGCCTTGACAGAACAAGGAAAGGAGCCTGGCCTGAGTTTTTTCTGTTTTTTTTTTTTTTTTTTTTTAATTTTTATTGGAGTATAGTTGATTTACAATGTTGTGTTAGCTTCTGCTGTGCAGCACAGTGAATCAATTATACATAAACATATATCCACTCTTTTTTAGATTCTTTTCCCATATAGGTCATTACAGAGTACTGAGTAGGGTTCCCTGTGCTATACAGTAGGTCCCTATTAGTTATCTATTTTATTTATTTTAATTAAAAAAATTTTTTTTTTTTTTTTTTTTTTTGATAAAAATTCTAAAATTCCTTTTATTTAAAAATTTAAAAAAAGCTTTTTGTGTATTCATACAAACATACATGTGGATACATGGAGAGAGGGGGGAGGGAGAGAGAGAGGACATGCAGATTAGAAAAGCAGTGAGCAAAACAGCACCACAGGTAGAGTGAATTTACAGGTGCACATTTAATTGCCAGCTTTCTGAACTGTGTTCTTTATTCTATCAGATCATTCCCTCAAACATTCCTTTAGTCCTCCTGGGTTCAGTGACATTAGGATGCATCTTGAAAATTTGCAGGAGATTTGCCTTGTGCCCAGTGGTCTCTGGGATAATTACTTTGGATGATTTTCCTTAATCCTTCTCCTTGGTGGTTCTGGAAGGTGCCACATTATGCCTCTTTGCTGACATTCTGCCTGCTCTTTGTAATTGCTTCCTGTTCTATGCTCTCTTGTCAGAGACCCTGAAGGTGAATAAGGAATAGTAATTGTCACTAATCTTCTAACTTGTCCTCAGAGAAGCAATGTTATAAACAGACCTCATATTCCAAATACTGCATTATGTATTTCTGGTGCCAAGTAATGTACTCAGGGTTTAAATATAATGCATGCCTTTCCAAATTGTGGGAATTAAGGGAGAGTTTGATGTATTCAACAAGCACATAGGCATTTGAAAAGTTGGGCCAATCAGGGGTAAAGCAGAATTTTTTTGGCCACACCATGCAGCACATGGGATCTTAGTTCCCAGACCAGGGATTGAACCTGTGCCTCCTGCATTGGAAGTGGAGAGTCTTAACCACTGGACCACCAGGGAAGTCCTTCTATTTTATATATGTTAGTGTGTATATGTCAATCCCAATCTCCCAGTTTAACCTTCCCCACCCCACTTTCCCTCCAGTAACCATGTTTGTTTTTCACATCTGTGACTCTATTTGTTTTGTAAATAAGTTCACTTGTGCCATTTTTTAAGATTCCACATATAAGCGATATAATATGATATTTGTCTTTCTCTGTCTGACTTACTTCACTCAGTATGAGAATCTCTAGGTCCATCCATGTTGCTGCAAATTTTGGCCTGAGGGTTTTTTTTGTTTGTCTGTTTGTTTTCATTGAGATTAGGAGGTGGGCTAGCATGAGATTTTGCACCTAAAGGCAGGGGCTACCAAGGATTAATCTCTTACCAGCACCAAAGAAGCACCCAGGGCTTCTTGTCATCTACAGATGTGGGGCACCAGGAGAAGGAAGGATGAGGCTTTAAAAGTTGTCAGCAGTCAAACATAAAAAAATGGAGTCAGACTTCTAGATTCTCATCTGGCATGTAAAGAGCTTAGAAGGTGACATTCCTATAAGCCTCACCAGAAAAAAGCAAACAAACTTAAAATTAACGACTCGGATCTATCAAACCATTAATCACAGGGCCGACTTCTGTCTCCAAAATTGGAGAGACAGTAAAATAACAATTTTGAAATATGCCCACAATATTCTGCTCTTAACAATGCCTGTCCTCAAAAGATTCTGTTTTACCAGTGCCTAACTGACATGGTGGGAGGGTGAAGTAGGAGATAGATGGGCCCCCGGGCCAGACAGCTGGTGTTTGTCAAGTGGAGCAAATTCACTATGTGAATTACATCCTGCACCTATCACCGCCTAACTCTGTGTGATGTAAATTACATCCTGCACCTGGTGTTTAAGCTCCCTGCACTCCCTTGTAACAAGTCACCCCTTGTCGCTTTTTGCATTTCAGAAAGAAGGTCACAGGCCAATAAACCAGAGACAAACAGGCCCAATTACCGGCGGGGCCGCCTGACGCCAGCTGTGCCTGTTTTGAAATAATGCAAGAAGAAAAATGCAAGACCTTCATGACTTCGATCCTTATCATACACCCCCGGACTTCGAGCCCCACCTATAAGATCTCCTCTGATTCCTCGGGAAGTGAGGGCACAGTTCTTGAGGCACTAGCCTGCTGTGTTTTCCCCTTTGCCTGGCAAAGAATTAAAAGCTATCTTTCGTTTCCTCCAAAAACTCTGTCTCCATATTTCTGTTCAGCATCAGTGCACAGAGAGCCAAGGTTTTTTTGGCAACAGGGGAAATTGCTAACTTGAGTCCGCTCTAGCCTTTCTGCCTGACCTAAGTTGAGGGAGAGAGAGACCTCAGAAAGACTTGTGAGGTTGAGAGTTTTGTTTAAACCCCAACAGCAAACACGTGGTGTGTTTTCTGAAACCACTTCACCAGCTCTCCAATTCCAACTGGCTGTCTTACAACTCAATTCTACCACTAACCAAAGTTAACATCAAATTCCACAGTTGAAGGGCCCAGTCCTGTTGTTGGGGGAACCTCTAACCGAAACTGCCCACCCTGGCCAGACACGATAGTAACCACTTGCAATGAGTTATCTTACAACAGGAGGTTCTGGTAAGGAATGCAGAACTAACAGCTACCACCAACCGTAAGAATTCGGGAAAGGTCAAAAGGAGAGAAGAGATGCCAGTCCGTATATCTTACCAACCTCCCAGAATCCTTCTCACTGGAATCCATCTTGGCCGAGTGATGGGCGTGCCACCAGGAAGGACCCTGAGTCAGAATGATCGGCCAGAGACAACCCAGGAACGAACCCCATTACTATAAAACGTGAGACTTTGAGCCATGTGGAAGAGCAGTTCTTCTGGGTTCCCTTACCCTGCTGCTCTCCACCTGGGCGCCCCTTCCCAGTGAAATCTCTTGCTTTGTCAGCACGTGTGTCTCCTTGCACAATTCATTTCTGAGTGTTAGACAGGAGCCCATTCTCAGGCCCAGGAAGGGGTCCCCCTTCCTGCAACACCACAAGACTGCCCCCATGTCAGATGCCAGCTGCAAACGCAAGGCCCAGGCCACACACATTTCTGGATAGCTGACTACAAATTCGGAAGTTCCCTATAACCCCTCATGTTTGTTAATTTGATAGAATGACTATTAGAACTAAGAAAAATGCTTTACTTATTATTATCAGTTTATTTTAAAAGATACAAGTCAGGAACAGCCAAATAGAAAGGGTGCACAGGGCAAAGTAGGGGAACAGGGGTAGGAAGGTTCCATGCCCTCTCCTGGCATGACAGCCTCCCAGCACAGTGATGTGTTCACCAACTCAGATATCTCTGAATCCCGAGGTTTAGGGGTTTTGATGGAGTTTTCAACATTGGGGGCTTGAGGGTGGGCTGAGCTGAAAGTTCTAAGCCTCTAATCATAGCTTGTTCTTCCTGGTAACCATCCCCCATCATGAAATCATCTATGGGTCTGGAAACAGTTGCCTCATTAGAACATAAGATGCTACTATCACCCTTATCACATGGGAAATTCCAAGGGCTTTAGGAGGTCTTTGCTAAGAACCATGAACAAAGACCAAATATCTTTCTTATACCACAGAAGGGCCACAGTCCATGGTCACATACTGAGACCCAATCATGGGACTATAAAACATTTCCTTTCCACCCTCAACGTACCACCACATCAAGAAGACACCTAATAACAGTATAAAACACTGACAGAACTGTATGTTTCAGAACTTATTTACAAGTCTCTACAGTACTCCTAAAGATGACATGGGAGACAAAAGCAAGGACACCTGAAGATATTTTAGCCTCTGACAGCCACAGCAAATAATAAACAAGTCCAAACCCTAGTCAGATAAACCTAAAATCTCATACTACAGGCCTAAAAACCTCAGTTCCTTTTCACAGTATGTCAGGTCTCGTATTCAACAAAAAATTAAAAGGCACAATAAAAGACTTAAAAAACACATCTCCTAAAAAAATAACCAAAAAAAGAGGGGGAAAAAAAACAGAAAAAAAAAACCCCAACACATCTCCAGGATTAGGACAAGCAAAAGAACCTGATTCAGATGAAGCAGATATGCTGGAATTATCAGACCAGTCATTTAAAGCAACCATGATTCATATGCTAAGTGCTCTAATGGAAATAATGGATGACCTGCAAGAACAGACAGGTAACATGTGCAGAGCTGGAAACTCTAAAAAAGAACCAAAGGGAAATCAAAGAAATTTAAAAAAACCAAAAGAACAGAACAAAAATAAAGAATTCCTTTTGGGGGGGACCTTATCATTACAGTGGAAATGTGTGAGAAAAAAGAATCGGCAACCTTGAGGAGCCATCACTAGAACCTTCTGAACTGAAATGCAAAGATAAGAAAAGGGTAAAAAGACAGAACAGAAATCCAAGAGCTTTGGGACAATTTAAAAAGGTGTAACATACACAAAATGGGAATACATGAAGGAGAAGAAATAAACAGGATACGTAAAATAATAATGAGTGAGATTTCCCCCCAAATTAATAATGGATACCAAAATACAGATCTAGGCAGCTCAGAGGTCACCAAACAGGATAAAAACCCTAAAAATGCACACTTAGAAATATATACTCAAACTCAAGAAAAAACAAAAACAAAAAAAATCTTGAAAGAAGTCAGGGGGAAAAAACCTTAGTTACAGAGAAACAAGGATAAGAAGTAAATTGGACTTTTCTTTTCAGAAACCATGCAAGCAGGAAGAGAGTTTTGTGAAACACAGTGTGTTGAAAGAGAAACCACCCAACTAGAATTTTGTGTCAAGCAAAATTATCTTTCAAGTGAGGGAGAAATAAAGACTTCCAAAAAAATTGAGGGAATGTGTCACCAATACCCCTGCTTTGCAAAAAAAGTTAAAAGAAATTCATCAGGAAGAAGGTAAATGATAAAGGTTAAGTGTTAGAGAAGGAACAAATGAAGGTAATAATTAAATCATTTGTTTTTGTTATTCTTAATCTGACATAACATTTTGTTGAAAATAATAGCAGCAGCAACATATTCAGTAATTATAGCTTTTGGATGAGTGAAATGAATGACAGAAATGTTACAAGGGGCAAACGAGAGAATTTGCACATCCAGTGAAATGCTATGGTATTACTTCAGAGAGGAGTTGGGTTAGTTGTAAATGTATACTACAAACTCAAGGGCAATGACTTAAAATGTAAAAGTTATAATGATATGCTAATAGAAGAGAAAAAATGGAATCAAGTAAAATGTCCCCTAAAAGGTAGAGAAGACAGAAGAAAAGTGGAAGACAAAAAAGAAACAAAGAACAAGGGCAACAAATAAAAAATGTTAAAAATATGGTAGATATTAATCCAGCTATATCAATAATCACTTTAAACATCAGTGGTCTAAATACAATAAGTGAAACAAAATAAAACCTGTCACAGTGGATTAAAAAAAAAACACAAAGCTGGGCTTCCCTGGTGGCACAGTGGTTAAGAATCCACCTGCCAATACAGGGGACATGGGTTCGAGCCTTGGTCGGGGAAGATCCCACATGCCGTGGAGCAAGTAAGCCCGTGCGCCACAACTACTGAGCCTGCGCTCTAGAGCCCGTGCGCCACAACTACTGAAGTCCACGTGCCCTAGAGCCCCTGCTCCGCAACAAGAGAAGCCACCGCAATGAGAAGCTCACGCACCGCAACGAAGAGTAGCCCCCGCTCGCCGCAACTAGAGAAAGCCCACGCGCAGCAAAGAAGACCCAACGCAGCCAAAAATTAATTACTTAATTAAAAAGAAAAAAGAATACCAAGGGGGTCAGCATGGATGAGTGGCTGGAAGGCTGGTACCAGGAAGTCATGAGGACTCACACCAACCAGGGCTTGGAAATCCAAAAAAGGGCTGCAGACCCTACTAATTGCTCGCTGAATCCATCAGGAGCCTTGCACACCAGCTGCTTGGGATACTCTGCCTGCAGACACTTCCAACTGGCCATGGGCACACCCAGTGCTCCATATATGTCAACCCCCACCCTACGTCTGGCTCCTCACATGACCCCCAGATGAGGAGCGCAAGACTGCACAGTAAACACACACGTGTAGCTCATAAGCACACACATGTAGCCGGCTTGACTAGGTGGGATTGGGAAGACATACAAACGTGAGCATTTCAGGGGAAGCAAACACAGCATTCAGCCTGGATGTGAGGGATCAAGGGAAGGCATAGAATCTTAAGAATTCTGTCCAAAAGAGGGAACAAGAGGCATGAAGTGGGTATCCACAGAAAAAGCCTGAGAGAAGCTCAGAATATCCTATCTGGGTTTAACGGTAGAGGTGTTTCTCTCCCAAAGCCAGTCAGTAAAAACTGGAGGAGGTGACTGTTTCTTCAAATGCAAAGACAGCAACACAACACTTCGTGGAAAATGAAGAAGGAAAAAAAAAAAGAAGATTGTAAGGCATTCTGCTAGCTCAACAAGAAAAGCCACAAGTATCTATTGATTCCAGAAAATAATGATGCTGGTTATTATTTCCATGGCAAGAAACTGTTTTGTAAACAATCATACTTGAGCACTTCTGCTCTGCAAGCCTAAGCCCTGGAATTATTGATACATTCGAAAGCACCCAAAAGTAAGAAATAGACTTCAGAAACACCCACTAAGGGCAGGAAAAAAGGGAAACAAATTTTAACACAGGCCATGTACTAATGTTACATTTTACTTTTCTGAAATTCACCTCTTTCTTTAGTTTACAGTTACTGTAAAACGGTGACTAAAAAGTGAATAAAACTTTTTAGGGTGACAAACCCATGGAGGAGCAGGAACATTTCTCAAGGGGTAGCTACACCCATGGGCTTCCCATAGGATACAGGATGTCTGTGCCCAGGAAAGACTCTGGGGGGAGACACCCAAGGATTTCATACAGCCTAGTTACAGGTGGTTATTCTCTGCTTTCCTCTCATGGTAAAGTATCCACAAACCAAAAACTACACCTTTAAACATGAGCCATTCATTGGCTGTGGGAAAATGACAAAATTCTGCATCCCCCTCTGCCAAAGAGTAGCTGTGGGACCTTGTGTAAGGATTTAACTTCTTGGATCCTTCAATGTTTGCTTCTAAAAAGTGAGCTTAATATTTATTAGGTGTTAGGATTAAATGAGATCTGGGTAAGGTGTTTGCACAGTCCGTGATATATGGTGAGCATTAAATACTTTTTATTTCCATTAATAATACTATTGATTTTATTATTAAATAAATGAACGCATAAATTTTCCTCCCTGGAAAAAGAAATACCGCGTCTGTTTGACATGCACCACGGAGGACAAATAGTTGATAATGATGCTGTGAATTAGAGACGCAGTTGGCTTTGGGAAGGCGGGGAGGGACCTGGAATTTATGGATTTAATGCCAGCCCTAGGAAGAGCTAGGCTGGGGCGACAGGTTCGTGGATTTGAGACTCTGCTTCCCCAAACATTTGGAAAACTCCGGAGAAAACGGGTCCTCTTGGGGAGAAAGGTGGCACTGGGGTCCCCACAGACTAAAGCTCCACCCACACTTAAAGACCAGACACAGAGTCTGAAGACTCTACCCGAGGTCAATGCACAATCTGAGGAGAGACGGGTTGCGGGCGCAGAGCTGCCCAGAGAGGCTCCGCGGCCAAAGTCACCACGCACAGTGATGGGACAGGACGCCCGAAGTCTCGGCTGCTGGCCCAGCCCCCGCGCTGAGAGCTGGAGGGGGCTTAGGTCTGAGCTGAGCCCCGGGCGGACTTGGGTCTGCAGACTCCGGAGTTGACCGCAGCAGGGTCCGGGTCCCACAGTGTCAGGTTCCGACTCAACCCCTCCTCCCTGTCTGGGACACCTGGCCCCTCAACTCACCATTTGCTGGCTTCTGGGGTCCCCCTGGGGTCCTCCCTTCCACTCCTGCCGCCTCTGCAGTTCACGGCATCATATACGCTGCAGAGCTGGGAACCGGGAGAGCAGATGAAACGCGACGCTGAGCACCTCCAGGAGCCTCTAAGCGGTCGGCTAAGTGTTGCCCCACCCACCTTCCCGTGCTGCGCCCCTGATTGGACAATTCATGAGAACCCACCCCCTTTCCCTGAGTGACAACAGGGCAGAAGGTCACGTGGTTGAACATAATGAGTTTCAGCCAGTGGGCTGGAACTTGCCCCCTCCAGGGAAGTTTGCTTTTAAACAAGACTTTTTCATAGGTGTTCCTAACCAATATTATGCATAATCACACAGTGAAAGCCACAGGGCTTATGGGAAAAATGGGATTGGGTGGGGTTCAACACTCAAAACTTGTCACTGACATTAAAAAAAAAGGAATCTAATAAAACAGCATTTTACATATATTGAATGGTTAAGAAATACAAAAGCACTGCAAGAAACAGAGCACTTTACCTTGAAAGAGGCCTGTCCTTTGCTTGTAGAAGTGATCATCAGAAGGGTTGACACTTGTGAGTTATAATGAAGAGGTGGAAGGAGAGTTACCTAAAATCACACAGAAAGTCAGAACCCAGATGGATACAGGGATCCCTCATAACACCTGAGAGGCACTGAATGAGCTGGCGGTGTCTTGAGCTGTGAGCATGTGTTCTGTGTATTTCTGAGCAGCTAGGTGCACCTGGGTAGTTTTCTGCAGTTAACTCCAGTTTCTCTTGTGTGCCTTGCAGGTGAAATTGCACATAAGCAAACATGAAATTTACATTATGTTCAAATTGTTTCCAAATTTATCAATACCCAGAAAAATATCATGTTTTCAAACAAGCATTATAGCAGAACTGACTGCATGTAGATGTAGATATAATTTTTTTCTGAACCATTTGAAAGTTGAAAATATCATGACACTTCACCATTAAATATTTCAGCATGAATCACCCAGAATCAGGACATTGTCCTGTGTAACCATAATACCAATACCACGCTTCAAAAGTTGAGACTATTTTGGTATCATCTAATATTCAGTCCGTATCAAGCCAAGCAGAGCCTGTGGGGACTTTACAGGGGACAGACCCCTGTATCCCCCACCTGATGTTTATATTGTAGAAAATCTTTAGCCTCCTAGACCTTCCCGGAGTTCCAAAGAGCAAATTTAATAAGAGAAGGGGGAGAATGCTGAAACAAAGGAAAAGGGTCAAGCAAGACAAAATAATAATAGTTTAGCCAGAAAACAAAGTCAAGGACCTGAGTTCCTCCTCAAGGGTATGTATAATAATCTGAGCTGTATCTTTGAGTTGTTTTTCTGATAATAAAACTCCCACCAGGTGGAAGAAGTTAACTGCATGCTGACCACAAACACATGGACCCCAGAGTGGCTGGAACCAGAAAGTTGATGCTGTTAACTCCTGAAATACCACCCTGTTACCTCACCATCCACCAATCAGAGAATTGTGCAGCGTGACCCTCTTCCTCTATCTATAAAACACTTCTGTTAAAGCCACTGGGGAGTCCAATTTGTTGATAAGTCCAACAAAGTTAGCCTAGGTACCCAACTAACACAATTGGCTATATAGTACTGTACTGTAATAGACTTATAATACTTTTCACACAAATAATACATAAAAAACATCTTTTTGCCTCCACTCTCTCAATTATTTTCACTTCTTTTTCCATTGTTATCCCTTGGTGCTTCTTCACTGTACCAGCTACATCACCGCTGCTTTTATGCTTGCTTCCAGACATCCTGGGCTTGAAATAAAGATGCTGTGCTACTGTACTGTATACGGTACTGTACAGTAAAGTACACAAAAGCACAACCACTTGTAGAGGATACATGCACATGACAATGTATGCCAGACACGTGAACTAACTTACATGATTGGACACGCAAACCCATGTTCGCATGTTTGAAAGTTCGCAACTTCAAGGTTCGTGTGTAGGGGACTTACCGTATTCCAACTGTCTTCAAATATTTCCTTTTTGTAGGTGGCTTTTTTCAAACTAGGATTCAATCCACCTTCCTATATCAATTAGGTTATTGACTTTTTAGTGTCTTTTGATTTAGTCCTACTCAGAACCTCACCTCCCTCCCCCCTGTTTTTTATTATGACATTGACTCTTAATGACGCCAGAACAGAATCTGGCTTTGCTTGCTTTAAATATACTCTTGAATAAAACTATACTTGAAAGGAATTATTCATAAAGTAAGTCTTATTAAATGAGAAAATTGGGTAAATTGGAAAAAAATGTTAGTGGGCAAATTGCTCCTCAGGCAAGTTCTCAAATGAGGCATTGAAGCATAAACATGTCCAGGAGTGTCCTCAAAGTTGCCCTGGTAGGAGGAAGAAATGGGCTCAAGCCAAGACTAGTTGTTCTTCCTGACTACCTATTTCTCATATGTTCCCATGCCAATCCAACCCAGCATAAAGGTTTTGAAAGATTTCAGGGTTGAGCAAGAAAAAAGATATGACCACACACAAGGTGGCAGCAGCACACACAAGCTTTACTAGGCAACACTTGGACCAGTATGCATGCAGGGGAAGTACCTGGGAGCATGACATTTTGAAGAGGTTATGGCACGGAAATCACTACTCAGAAGGGTAGAAGGGCAAGGGAACTGTCACTAGAGAGAGGGGAGGTGGTCAGTGAGGAAACTTACATGTCTAGTTGATGTCAGTCAGCAGCCTCGTGGGGATCTCTGTCTTAGAGAGCTCTAAAGGACAGCAGGGATTAAGGCATTTTACAGCCACAGGGTTTATCTTTTTTATGGTATCACATGTTGTGTGCAGTTTCACAGGGTATGCAAAGCAGGCAGATTCTAAACGAAATGGCAACTTTATCAAATAGTAAGCCTCTATACTAACAAGGGATTGATTCTAGAGCCTCTGTATTCTTATTCAGTATTTTGGTTTTTTCCTCTGATAATGAACTCTGGAGATTATTTTGGTATATTACTATTTTCCATATTCTCTCTCATGTTCCCCCACCCAAAATGTCTTAGTTCTCCTTGAAAAATTCCCTTCCTTGTGAATTTGAGAATCTACATCTTTACTTTCTAAAAATTACATTATGGTTTTAACTATATTACATTAAATCTAATATTTTGGGTGAAAATCAGCTATTTCCAATACTGTAACCATTGATAAAGATGGTACATCTCTACTTAATCAGGGATTTTATTTCCTGCCATATTACTTCATCATAATGTGTTTCCTTTTCTCTATTGTATTTGTTAATTTATTTAAAAAATATTTATTTATTTGGTTGCTGGGTCTTAGCTGCGGCAGGTGGGCTCCTTAGTTGCAGAGGTGGGCTCCTTAGTTGCAGCTCCAAGGCTCCTTAGTTGCCGCACATGGACTCCCCAGTTGTAGCATGCAAACTCTTAGTTGTGGCATGCATGTGGGATCTAGTACCCTGACCAGGGATTGAACCCAGGCTCCCTGCATTGGGAGCACAGAGTCTTTATCCGTTGTGCCACCAGGGAAGTCCCCGTTGTATTTGTTTAGAATTCATTGATTTGTCATTATTTTTATGATTACCTTCTTTCCAATCCTCCAAATTTACTCTTCTCTTCTTTTTAAAATTTCCTGAGGCGGAGCTCAGATTATTGATTTCAGACATTTCTTCTCTTCTAACATAAGCATATAGTGCAATAAGTTTCCCTCTCAGCACTATTTTATTTCCATTCTACAAACTTTGAAGTGCTGTATTTTCATGTTCATTACTTTTGTCTATTTAAAAAAATTTTTTTTGAGGGTTTCAATTTTTACCATAGGTTATTTATAAGTGTGTTGAATAATTTCCAATTATTTGGAGATTTTCTAGTCATTTTTATGTTATTGCTTTGAAATTGGTTCCATCATAGTCAGTGAACATCCTCTGTATGATTTCAATTCTTTTATATTTCTTGAGTGTTTTTTTAATGGCCCAGAATATGTTCTATTTTGGTGGATGTTTTATGGGGGCTTGACAGTAACGTGTATTCTGATGTTGTTGAATGGAGTGTACTATAAATTTCAACCCAGTGTTCTATAAATGTCAACATGATACTGATGTTTGATAGTTGCTCAGTTTTTCTATATTCTTGCTGACTTTTTGTTGAGTAACACTGTCACTTCCTGAGGGGGGGTACTGAAGTCCCCAGTTATAATTTTGGATTACTCTATTTTTACTTTCAGTTATGTCAGTTATTTTTTTAGATCTTGATTTTATCGTGAATATTTTCAAAAGTACAGAAAACCTCAAAGAATTTTAGGTGAACACCTGCATACTCACAACATAGATTTTACCATTTTAAATACTTGCTTTGTCTCATAGCTATGAACAATATATCAAGGAAACCACGTTATGTTTTGATGTGTCTCACTCTTTTTTTCCAGCTTTATTAAGGTAGGATTGACAAATTAAATTTATATTACTTAGGTTGTACGATGTGGTTTCTTTTCTTTTTAAGATGCACAATATCATGATATATCATTTTTTTGTTTCATGTATTGGGTTGGCCGTTCGTTCGGGTTTTTCCATAAGAGCGTACAGAAACCCGAAGGAACTTTTTGGCCAACCCAATATTTTGATTCTCTGTTGTAATCACTATGTTCTTGGTGGATTGACTTTTTATCATCAGGTAATGTGCTTTTTTGTCCCTAGTAATTTTTTTTTGATACAAAATATACTTTATTTCACAGATACAGATACTCGGGATTTTATTATTACTATTGGGTTGACCAAAAAGTGACTTTGGTTTTTAAGTAAAAATAAAAGACACATTTTTCGTTTTCACCAAGGACTTTATTGAACAATGTATTCACCTTTTTGTTCCACTACCCTCTGCCATTTTCAGGCAACTTCATAATTCCATCTTCCCAAAACTTTTTATCTTTTTGAGCAAAGAACTGTTCCAGGTGCCTTTAACAGTCTTCCAGGGAATTGAAATTTTTTCCATTAAGAGAATTTTGTAAAGATCGAAATAAATGGAAATTCAAAGATGTAATGTCTGGTGAATACGGTGGATGAATCAGAACTTCCCAGCCAAGCTGTAACAGTTTTTGCCTGGTCATCAAAAAAACATGCGGTCTTGCGTTATCCTGATGGAAGATTATGCGTTTTCTGTTGACTAATTCTGGACGATTTTCGACAAGTGCTGCTTTAAGTTGGTCTACTTTGGAGCAGTACTTGTTGGAATTAATCATTTGGTTTTCCAGAAGGAGCTCATAATAGCGGACTCCCTTACAATCCCACCCTATGCACAACATCACCTTCTTTGGATGAAGACCGGCTTTTGGTGTGGTTGGTTCATTTCGCTTGCTCCATGATCTCTTCCATTCCATGTTATTGTACAGTATCCACTTTTCATCACCTGTCACAATTTGTTTTAAAAACGGAACATTTTCATTATGTTTAAGTAGAGAATCGCATGTGGAAATACGGTCAAGAAGGTTTTTTTCGATTAACTTATGTGGAACCCAAACATCAAAGTGATGAACATAACCAAGCTGGGGCAAATGATTTTCAACACGTGATTTGGATATTTTGAGTATGTCGGCTATCTCCTGCGTGGTATAACATTGATTGTTCTCAATTAATGTCTTGATTTGATCGCTATGAACTTCAACCGGTCTACCCAGCCGTGGAGCATCATCCAGCGAGAAATCTCCAGCACGAAACTTTGCAAACCACTTTTGACATGTTTGATCAGTCACAGCACCTTCTCCATACACTGCACAAATCTTTTTTTTTGCATTTCAGTTGCTTTTTTACCTTTCTTGAAATATTAAAGCATAATATGCCGAAAATATTGCTTTTTTCTTCCATCTTCAATATTAAAATGGCTACACAAAAATTCACCAATTTTGATAAGTTTTTTTTGAATGCACACTGATATAACAGCTTTCACAATACAATCTAACAAAACTGTTTTGAATGAAGTTAAAGACAACCAAGTGCTACTAGAGCCATCTTATGGAAAAAACAGAATGAACATTTTGGCCAATACAATATTATTACTGTTTACATGTTATAACTTTTCCAATACATACAGTAAATTTACACTTGTTAAAATTGAAATTAGATTTAAAGAAAACCACGTTGCATTTATTTTTGAGGGGTATCCCACTGTAGTAACGGGTCCTGTTGATTATCCATTCATGCAGTGAAGGATGTGGGAGTACCATCCAGGTTTTGGCAATTACAAATTAAGCTTCTAAGAAGCATTTCTACCTGCAGGTTTCATGAATGTAAGTTTTTATTCCTGCAAAGAAACTATCTTGAGTGGGAAAGTTGCATCAATTGTTGTGTGATATAATAGTATAAAAGAAAATACTGCACCAATATCTCTAGTGATTGTACTATTTTGCACTCCCACCAGCAATGGATGAGAGCTCCAGTTGCTCCATGGCTTAAACAGCCTTTAGTATCGTCAGCAATTTTCACTGTGGCCATTTTTATGGGTATGTATTATGCAATTAATGTGCTTCCAATATGGAAGTTTGAAGGCATAAATAACATAATGATTCCAGCCAGCAATCCCACTCCTGGGCATATATCTGGACAAAACTATAATTCAAAAAGACACATTAAAAACAAAACAAAACAAAAAACAAAACAAACAAACAAACAAAAAAAGACACATGTACCCCAGTGATCATAGCAGCACTATTCACAATAGCCAAGACATGGAAGTAACCTAAATGTCCATTCACAGACAAATGGATAAAGAAGATGTGGTACATATATACAATGGAATACTCCTCAGCCATAAAAAGGAATGAAATAATGCCATTTGCAGCAACATGGATGGACCTAGAGATTATCATACTAAGCGAAGTCAGTCAGAAAGAGAAAGACAAATACCATATGATATCACTTATATGTGTAATCTAAAATATGACACAAATGAACTTATCTGGGAAACAGAAACAGACTCACAGACATAGAGAACAGACTTGCAGACTTGTGGTTGCCGAGGGGAAGTGGGGGTAGGGGAGGGATAGATTGGGAGTTGCAGATTAGCAGATGCAAACTATCATATAGAGAATGGATAAACAATAAGGTCCTACTGTATAACACAGGGAACTATTGAATATATTCAATATCCTGTAATAAACCATAAGGAAAAGAATATGAAAAAGAATATATATATATATGTATAACTGAACCACTTTGCTGTACAGCAGGAATTAACACAATATTGTAAATCAACTGTACTTCAATAAAATAAATTAAAAAGAACATAGTGATTCTACATAAAAAAGGGAGATAGGATAATATATTTTGAATGTTTCAGTTTGTGAACAGCAAGGAACTAGGAAATGTGTAAAACTGTCAGAAATTCCTAAAATTTAAAAACTGCAGTGAAGACATTGTATTGTCTTCTGATGAATGGCTGTAACACCACATATGAGTGTATATAGCTAAAACCCCCAAACTGAACATGAGCCTCTAATTTCAACAATGACTTTCATGAGATGGTGAATGGCAGAGGAAAAAGGTAAATGGGTGGCAAGGACCAAAACCCAAACTACAGTAAACTTTGCAAGACACCTTGATTCCTTCAATTAATAATTCACACATTGGTGCACACCCACACAGATATCCCAGCTGTACTCCAAGAATTATGAACTACAGACATTAAAAATAACTTCAGAAACAGATCAGCCAATTGCAAGATATGGGTTTTAATAAAATCCTGACTCAAATGTTGATAAAATGTAAACTCAAGAAACAACGTTGAAAAACTAGAACCTCTGTATACTGACTAGATGATTGATTACGGAAACAACTTATTTTTATTTTTGTGTGTGATAATGTTGTTGTGCTTGTGTTCCAAAAGTTCTCATCTGGAAGAGAAACTGATATATTTCAGTGAAATATTGCTGATGTGCTCTCAGCAATAAGCAGCTGGTTAATTATTGGGAAGTGGATGTAAGGATAAACAAGGCCAGACTGTTGATTAGTCGACAATATTTGAAGGAAGTGGTGGGTTCACAGAAGTTAGTTTTCTATACTTTCAGATTTGGAGGTTTTTGAAAAATTTTCAGAATGCAATCTTAATAAAATATTATACTAACTGTTCACATTACAATACTAAAAAAATGAAACATTGCAAATATAAAGGAATTCTTTGCTTTCCTGACCAAGTGAAGCTACTTCTCTGTCTGGCTCCTGTGAATTAAGAAGCCACCCATTATTCACTTATCACATGTTTACTGAGTAAACATTTATTGAGTAAACATGTTTATTTTGTGTTCTATGCTGTGAGCCAGGTCAATGAATTTCCTTGACTCTGGATCTAGTGTGGCAGTGAAGGCAATGAGATTCCTGTCAAGGTTCTGCAAGTGGAAAACACTCCTCCTTGGAGTATGATCATTGTTAAGGTTCCAAAATCAAAGCTACAAAAGTTGGTCTGGGAAATTATTCCATTAACTGACCTCTGGAATATGCAGCTCATCAGCCTTACTAGGTGTCTAGAACTCAAACCATGTTTTTCTGCTTTGCCTCAGTTTCATGGTCTTTTGTATCCCCTGTGAAGTTGGGGCATTTTTTTTGAGCTTTCTAAAAATAACATAAACTGTGAAATTTGAGCAAAATGGGAACAAAATCTGCCATCCATGGAGAATGTTCTTAGCTCATTTGGAGATTCTGCCCTTCTTCTCTCCCTGGAGAAATGTGTCTCAAAGTATAGAGTGCATCACAATCGTCTAGAGGGTTTTTAAACCTCAGGTTACTGGACCTCAACTCAAATAGGTCTGGGGTGGGAATGGAGAATTTTCATTTCTAAGAGATTCCCAGGTGATGTTGAAGCACAACAGGCACCACACGTTGAGACCAGGATTTTGGGACATTATGAAGCGGATGTGAAACAAGGACAGAAAGATAAAGGTCATCACCCAATGTCTGGTCAAATCCAGACAGATTTATGTAATAAATTATTCAAAGACTAAAATTTACTTTCTCAAAAATTTAAAAATCCATCTGCTACCTATATTTATGCAAAGATGTCATCTTTTCAGTGATACACTACAGTAAGTTGGCAAATAGAGCTTAAGATTCCAAATTCTTTCTCCACCTAATCCAGTTATAAGATTCTAGTCTCAATCATCTGTTTAAAATACAAAATTGATCAGTTCAACAAAAGTTTTTGTATATATCTGGTAATTTATTACATGGATTGGTCACAGGGTTATGAGGTGGAGAAGTCCCAGAAACTGCCATCTCCAAGCTGGAGAACCAGAAAAGCTGGTGGTATAATTGAGTCTAAGTCTGAAGTCATGAGAACTATGAAATCTGATTTCCAAGGTCAGGAAAAGATGGATGTCCCAGCTAAGGAAGAGTGAATAGATTCGCCCTTCCTTCACCTTTTTTGTTCCATTTGGGCCCTCAGAAAACTGGGTGAAACACATTCATATTGGACAGGGTGGATCTGTTTACTCAGTCTACCCAATTAAATGCTAACCTCTTCCAGAAAACCCTCAAGAACACACCCAAAATAATGCTTAATTACCTAACTTGGTATCCCTTAGCACAGTCACAAAATACTGACCATCACACATGGCTTTATCCAGCCAACACCAATAGAAACATAACAAGGTGACCTACGTAGTTTAAAATTTTATAGAACCCACATTAAAGAATATAAACATAAGCAGAAGAAACTAGTTTTTATAACATTTGTATTTAACCAAAAAAAACTGATATATTAACATTTCAAAATGTAGTCCACATCAGAACGAAGAACAAGATATGTTATATCCCTTTTTTCTTTCTGAGCCTTGAAATATAATGTTTTATGCTTACAGCACATGTCAATTTAAAAGTTAAATTTGACCCTGTTTTATTTGATCTCTATGGAGATTTCATATGATTTACAGTTGTAAGAGAACATTCACACAGAATATTAGTTCATCCTCTTTTATGGAGTACTTATTATAGAGTTTGACCTATTTTTCCAGGGGGTTTTCAGTCGTGTGTTTCATTTGACAGAACTACTGTATTTACGTTATTGGACTTCATGTATATTACCAGATGTATGTAACGCTTATCTCTCCCCACACACAGGGTTTCCACCCCCTATGTCCTTGTGAATTTTGATAAATACTGATTCCTAATATATCTTAATATGATCTAAGTTACAATTTTCCCCTATGTATTTGAGTTTTATTGTATTAAAGGGAATATATTTTCTCCTCATTACAAAACTTATCTTTTTCAAAACTTAAAGCTGGGTATAGTGTTTTTGTTAGAACTAAAATTAAGAATTTAGTAATTAAGAAGGTATTGAGGGCTTCCCTGGTGGCGCAGTGGTTGAGAATCTGCCTGCGAATGCAGGGAACACGGGTTCGAGCCCTGGTCTGGGAAGATCCCATATGCCGCGGAGCAACTGGGCCCGTGAGCCACAACTACTGAGCCTGCGCGTCTGGAGCCTGTGCTCCGCAACGAGAGGCCGCGATACTGAGAGGCCCGCGCACCGCGATGAAGAGTGGCCCCCGCTTGCCGCAACTAGAGAAAGCCCTAGCACAGAAACGAAGACCCCACATAGCAACCAATCAATTAAATAAATAAATCTTTAAAAAAAAAAAAAAAAAAAGAAGGTATTGATTCCAGCGATAGACCAGATTACTAAACTGCAAGATAGTTCAAGAACAAATATGCCAGCAAAAGCCAAGAATGAGCAATATAGGAAAACTAAGAACAGAGCTAAAAGAGAAGTGGGATGTGATTAAAAGGGGAATAGAGAGAAAGTGGGGGAGGAACAGATATCAGAGGTATCATGAAAATACATGAGTGTGCTTCAAACTGATGAAAGACATCAACCCACGGATGCAACTAACTCAACATTCCCTGAGTCAAATAAATACACAAGAATTGATATGCTACACTATGGTCTAAAAACCAACATTAATGTAAAAGATTTGAGAGACTACAGAGACCAAATAAGCACAAAAAAGGCTAACTGGTTATGTCTAAACATAAATAAAAATTTGATACCCACAGGGCACCATTTTTGAAGTGCCGGAAAAACTCCTGACAAACCAGAATTCTATACCCAGCATCAATATTGCCCCAAATAAAGATGTCTTAAAAAATGTAAAATGAAACATTCCATTGTTAGCAGCACTGCATTAGACAAAATACTAGAGTGAGTTATTAAGTCCACAGGAAAATAATCCCAGACTGAAAACCAGAATGCAGGAAGAAATGAAGAGGAAAGGAAAGGCTCATTTAGAAATAAATATGAATAAATTTTGTTTTATAAAGCAATTCTAGATACATCTCATGGACATTAAAATACTTGTGGCATTAAAATGCAAGACAACAGTAATAGAAATTCAGGAAAGTTAAAATGGTATTGAAAGTGTTCTAAGGTATTAGCATTTGGGAAAGGTGCTAAAAGTAATTATCTGTATTAGACTATTAAGGGAAGGATTCATCATTTAATCACTAATATAACTACACAATGATGTGTATATAATTTCGACTAACAAGTTTCAAGAGAAAAAATGGATTAATAAAAGAGTTAAACCCTAGTCAATGAAGTAAAGGGAATAAAGAGACTATTTAGGTCAAAGGGTAAGGAAAGAGTAAGGTAGTTGAATTCATGTCAAATTTACCAGGAATTAGTTGAAAGGTAAATGCACAAAACATTAATTTTTGTTTTTTAGAATGGCTGTGTGATATAGACATTACAGACTTGTCAACAAACATTGTGGATATTCTATTATTGATAAACATTTAAACAGTCTCTCTTTTTTTTTTTTTTGCTATTAAAACATCCGTTCTGGAAAGCTTTATATATAGAATTTCCATTCCTATTTTTGTTGACTGTGTCCATAGTGGGAGAAAAAGGAAATGTTAACACGTTGATAGAAACTGCAAATACCACCCCATACACAGATGTATTACATTTTTTCACCTGGGATACTTTCTGACAGTGTTAATAACCCCATATTTTTGCATTAGTGTATAAAGATTGAGGAATCTCTCAAATCCCTTTGATATGAGATAGGGTGTGTCTCTGAATTACCCACGGACTGGATTACCCATTCGCTCTATAAAAGGGGAATCAGAGGCAGAAGTCATTGCTTTTGTCTGCAAGCCACAGGCTGTCTGCATCTCAGGAGTGGGTCACAGGACAGCTCTTGGAACCGGGGGAACCAGCATTGACCTCTTTCACAAATCAGCCTGTTCTGGTGAGTGTGGCATCTGTATTGAGGCAAGAATGTTCATTTGTATTTTTTTTTTTTTTTTTTTTTTTGGTAAAATCTATTTAAGTTAGCTCTTAAAAGAAATTATGTTATTGAAAGTTATATCCTAAGTATTAATATTACAAAATACTCAAGGTTTTGTATATTTTTGTATTTAAAACTTTCTTGGAATAACAGGAGAGATTTAAAAAAAAATATTGACATCACTAGGAAGTGGAAGTATATTTGTCTCTGCTCTGTTGTTCTCTGAAAAATTCTTTACCCACACTGTGCTTGATCTTTTTTTCTTTCTTTCTTTTTTTGAAAATTAAGTTTTCTTCTCATATATGTCCTCAGTTAGGTTTTCCCTAAGCTCTTCATCATCAGTAATTTTATTTAATTTCTTCCTCCCTTTATCCCTTATTTCACTTCCCCCATATTTCCCTCATTCTCTGTCTCAGTGTGGACCTTACTATTTACCACAACACTTCTTATACCTAACACTAGATTAGACATTCATTAGTATATTACCCCTCTCCTCTCACCAAGATCCAAATAAACTGGGGCAATGACTTTGTTAAGTGAAATTCTGAACCCTGGGTTTTTGGACACAACTTCGCGTATATTAGGTGCTCTATCATTAGGAGGATCAAATAATTTTCCCTGAAAACTGGGATATCTTGAGTAATGAAAAGGATAGTATTAACAATTATGGTAGAAGAAAAGGAATGAACTGATTTCCCCTTTAAAAAATATCTTTGAGGACAGATAAGAGACTTAAGAGGAAAGGTGTACTGATTAAATGTAAATTTTAAAGATATTATTTTGATCATAGAGTCTTATGGATTAGACAGAGAAAGGATTTGGAATCCTAATGACAATTGATTGCAGTCTACCACAAAAGAGATTATATCATTACATGATTGCAGCTAAGTGAATTTATTTGTAAAATTTAGAAAAATCCTTTTTGTAGTCTGAATAGTTTCTTTCAAAAAAGATATCTGAACTCATTGTAAGGGCAAAGCAATAGGTAAGTATTTTGGTGTAAAACTTTAAAGTCCACATTAGTGATCTCTTCATTGAATATCCAATTTAGTGAGGAAAACTGTATCAAAAAGAGATAACAATGCAGAGAAAATTAAAAGTTCAGAAAAAAAAATCAATGTAGAGGAAATGTAATAAGAAGTTTGATTACTGGATCAGGAAAGGTCACTCGGTTCAAAATGATGTTGTGCAGAAAAACTGAAAGTTGCTCAAGATTGGTTCAAGGGTGGCAGCGGCTCCAGAGCAGTAGCACATCACCAGGTCCCCGGTGGAGGTTCTCCTACAGGTGTTGCTGCTGGAGCAGCGGAGGTTCGGTTCTCACCGCGGGGCCGGGACCCTCCGGTTCATGTTAGTCTTCGGAGATCTCCCTCATCCCCCTCAGCTTCGGGAAAATGGCTCAAGCGAGTAAGCCTGCGATGAAGAAAACTTCAACATCTGTTCCTTTGGAGAGGAGTAAGAAAGAAAAAGAACAATTCTGTAAACTCTTTATTGGTGGCTTAAGCTCTGAAACCACGGAAGAAAGTCTGAGGAACTACTACAAGCAACGGGGAAACCTTACAGACTGTGTGTTAATAAGGGATCCTGCCAGCCAAAAACCAGGAAGATCTGGTTTTGTCACGTTTTCATCCATGGCTGAGGTGGATGTTGCCATGGCTGCCAGACCTCACTCCATTGATGGGAAAACTGTTGCGCCCAAACGTGCTGTCCCAAGAGAGGATTCTGGACAGCGGGGCGCTTTCTTGACTGAAGAAGCTGTTTGTTGGTGGAATTGAAGAAGATACTGAGGAGCATCATCTTAGAGATTACTTTGAGAAATATGGAAAAATCGATGCCATTGAGATAATTACCGATAGAGAGTCTGGAAAGAAAAGAGGCTTTGGATTTGTTACTTTTAATGACCATGATCCCGTGGATAAGCTTGTGTTGCAGAAAGACCATAGCATCAATGGTCATCATGCAGAAGTAAGAAAGGCCTTGTCTCGACCTAAAATGCAGGGAGTCCAAAGTTCTAGAGGTGGAAGAGGAGGCAACTTCGGTTTTGGAGACCCTCCTGGTGGTGGTGGAAATGTTGGAGCAGGACCAAGACGAGGAAGGAAACTTGGAGGAAGATCTGATGGATATGGAAGAGGACATACATTTGGGGATGGCTATCATGGGTGTGGAGGAGGATCTGCAGGTGGCAATTTGGGGGTTGGCCCTGGTTATGGAGGAGGACAAGGAGGATACGGTGGTAGAGGATCTCGATATGGCGACCTGGATGGGGGCTCCAGAGGTGGTTTTGACAGCTATGGAGGAAGAAATTATGGAAGTCGTAATTACAATGATTTGGGAAATTATAAGCAGAAACCTTCTAAGTACGATTTACTGAAGACTGGAAAACTGAGTGGTAGCAGGAATGTGGGAGGATCATACGGTGGAGGAAACTATGGTCCAGGAGGCGGTGGAAGACGTGGGCGTTATGCAGTGACCAGCCGATACTGAGCTTCTATTTGCCATGGGCTTGGCTGTATAAATAGGAGACGTTGAGAGCCCAGAGGTAACAGAAGAGCTTTAGGTTATCGAAATAACAGCGTTCGGGAAACTCTTATCTCAGTCATGCATAAATATGCAGTGATATGGCAGAAGACACCAGAGCAGGTACAGAGAGCCGTTGTGTGAGTAGACTCGATTATGTAAGAACAATACCTTCCTGTGGAGGAAAGACTATGAAAAAATGCTTTTGAGACCGTTTCTTAGCTTTTGAATTGTTGTCTCTCCAGCGGTCTCTGTAAGAATGTGGAAGCATCCCCTCTTTGATAATGTTAAATTTCAAAGTTTTGGATGATATTTGAATCCTTTTTCAAGACTTTTCTCAAAATTTTGAAAAACTATTAGCTAGAATCATGGTGTGATGAGACATAACATCATTCTTCTAAAGAAAATTAGTTCATGTGCAGAGTTAAGAAACTGTTGCACCTTTAAGATTTAATAAAATAATTCTAAAGGTAAAACAGTAGTAGTTTGTCCTCTTTGATAATTTTGCACTTTTAGTTTTTACCTTTTAAATATTTTTCTTGTTGTATGATATCAGAGTTTGCAGGGTAGTGATATGACTTACATGCATTATGAAATGATTACCAGAAAAAAGTTTTTCTTCTTGCGATGAATATTTGTAGGATTTACTGCCTTAACAACTTTGATATACATCCTACAGCTGGGCTAATTTTGGTCATCCTGTACCTTACATCTTTTGTAATGTTGAGTAACTTGTCATGTGCCTATTGGTCATTTGTATATCTTTTTTGGATAAATGTCTATTCAGTTCCTTAGTCCATATTATAGTTTGATTATTTGCTATTGTGGTATATGAGTTTTTGTTGTACATTACCTGTTTTGTATTTATTTATCTTATAACTGGAAGTTTGTACCTTTTGACAACCTCCATTCTGTATTTCCTCCCACCAGTTCTCTGCTTCTGGGAACCATGAGCACAATGCATGATTTTTTTTTTCATGAGTTTATTTTGTTTTTGGATTTCACAAATAAATACGATCAGACAATATTTGTCTTTGATTTATTTCACTTATCAGAACTGCCGTCCATGTTGTTTCAAATGGAGGATTTCTTTATGGCTGAATAGTATACCATTGCATGTGTGTATATATATATATGTGTCTGTATCTGTATATAAAATATGTGTGTGTATATATACACAGACACTTACATATGTATAAAATATGAAATCACTTTTTTAAAAGGTTTATTTATTATTTATTTATTTTAGGCTGCATTGGGTCTTAGTTGCAGCATGTGGGATCTTCATTGAGGCACACAGGATCTTGTTTCAGCGTGTGGGCTTCTCTCTGTTTGTGGCGTGTGGGTTTTCTCTCTCTAGTTGTGGCACACGGGCTTGTCTCTAGTTGTGGCGTGTGGGTTTTCTCTCTCTAGTTGTGGCGCGCAGGTTCCAGAGCACGTGGGCTCTGTAGTTTGTGGCATGAAGGCTGTCTAGTTGAGCCATGCGAGCTCAGTAGTTGTGGTGCATGGGCTTAGTTGCCCTGCGGCGTGTGGGATCTTAGTTCCCTGACCAGGGATCGAACCTGCGTCCCCTGCATTGTAGGGCGGATTCTTTACCACTGGACCACCAGGGAAGTCCCATGAAATCACTTTTTCTTGATATACTCAGCTTTTGATAGATATTTAGGTCATTTTCTCATGTCTTGACTGTTGGAAGTGATGCTGCAATGATCATGTGAGTGTAGGCGATTATTTGGGACAGTGGCTTTATTTTATTCAGATATATACCCAGAAGTGGAATTGCTGGTTCCTACTGTGGTTCTATTTTTAATTTTTTGACACACTTTCATACTGTTTTTCAAAATGGCTGCACCAATTGACATTCTCACCAAGCGTGCACAAAGTTCCCCTTTGGTGTGTCTGACACAACCACCAGGAGCTCCTTGCAGGGACATCAGTCATGGACACAGGATGACAGAGCTCTCAGGGTCAGGATGGGCTTGTCTCCTCCACACCTCCCTCTCCACTCCCTCCCCATCCATGAAGTCTTGTGGTCACACTCATGATGAAATCATAGAGGCAAGGGGAAAAAACATGTTTTTCTCATTGTTTTTCTCCAAGATGGAGGGGGACAGGTGCAGAGCCCCAGGACAGGAGCATTCCCAGAGGTCCTTGTTGGGACTGATATGAAGCAGTAAAAAGAAGGGGAAGCCAGGCTGCTCCCGTCACAGTGACACTGAGGGTGAGGTCTCTGCACTGTGACTCCCTTATAAATACCTACTTTATGATTCTGACTGTGCCCTTGTCTGGCACACCAGCCTGGCACATGCCCTGCAGTGTTTCCACAGGCTGAGAGACAGAGTGGTAGTGGGCATAGGCTGTGGTGTACACGAGGGGGGATTTTCCTTTCTTAAAGCAGAGCCTGTAGACTCGCCCCTGATCCATCTTCTCCTCAGCTCAGCTTAGACACAGGGTTTTGTCTCTCTGTTGTGCCATGTCATTCTCTCTGATTTGCCTTTTCCTATTCCTGCAGCCTTTACACAGTGCATGCACAGTGGATTTTGAGGACTGTTTGCTATACTAGAAGCCAAGTGTCTACAGAGATGGGAATCTGGTAGTGGGTGGGTTTCTCCCCTTTATTTCATGAATCAGGAAGCAGACGAATTCCAGCTCTCCTTCCTGAGAAGGCCAAAACAACTGTCACCCAGTTTGTAAGTTCTTGTTTGCATATGTGTGTGTGTGTTTCATCCCCCTGAAAATGATCTAAGGTGCACACAGAAATGGCAGAAATGTAGACCAGTGGGATTCTGAACATTCTATCCTTTCTTTGTCTCTGTACTACCTTAAAAAATTTTTTCTCCTCACTTTTCTTTTTTTTTTTAACTATGCTAATTATTTTCCTTTACTTTTTTAAAAAATTAATTAATTAATTTATTTATGGCTGTGTTGGGTCTTCGTTTCTGTGCGAGGGCTTTCTCTAGTTGCGGCAAGTTGGGGCCACTCTTCATCGCGGTGCGCAGGCCTCTCACTATCACGGCCTCTCTTGTTGCGGAGCACAGGCTCCAGACGCGCATGCTCAGTAATTGTGGCTCACGGGCCTAGTTGCTCCGCGGCATGTGGGATCTTCCCAGACCAGGGCTCGAACCCGTGTCCCCTGCATTGGCAGGCAGATTCTCAACCACTGCGCCACCAGGGAAGCTCCTCTCCTCACTTTTCTTAAGACAGAGGACAGAATTATGCATCTTTCCTGTCCACTCCATCAGCAGGATACCCAAGATCAGTTCTTGGAAGACTTAGAATTAGTGAGACTGCTGAACCCCTGCCCCTCCTACTGCCAGGGCCCTTAGACTGAAGCACACAATCCCTTTGAGTCACTGATCCCCTTGGCCTGAGGGCACTCGTAGGAGAAAGTGGCTCAGCCTGAAGCTCACTGCTGACAAAGACATTGCTGAAATGTGCCCCCCTGGAGAGATCCTACATGGCTTGGATTCACCACCCTAAAAAGTAAGTTCCTCTAAATATCATTCATTTAGTCCCATCAAGAATGAGGTATTTAGCCCAATATCCTAGAAGCCAAAAGAAGAAAAGTAGATAATATTTTAGAAGAGGCTAAAGCCCTTCATATTTATCCATATCATTAACTTCTCCAGGAAAAATGATGAACACTGTATTAAAATCTGGACTTTATCTAATTGTGTGGCATGCATATCTCTGATTGAGTTACAGTATTGATGCTTAACAAATGGGTTTACATCAGGCATCCTGTGTTCTGTTCGTGCTTTGTTGGTTTAGAGAGTAAGCAGTGCTTCTGCAACATTTCTCAACATGCCCATGTCTTCAGAAGAGTGAGGAGACGTTTAGAACCTATGTGCTTGTTTCCTTACTGGTTCTTTTTGGAATGCCTTAACACTGATCATTTGAGCAGGTGCTGCTGCAGTGGAGGGTTGCTGACCTTTTCTCTCATCTGTGCGAGGATCTCTGCCTGCCCAATCTTTGTCCCTTCCAGTTGTCTCATTTCATATTTCCTTTCCTCTCGGCTTGCTTCTGTATCTTTTACCAAAACATAACGTGGAATGTTTTATGAAAATTATTTCAGGTATGTATATTCTCTGGTTTGGTGGAAGCTACTGATTATTTGCCCTCTACCAAGGCTAGGGTGGCAGGAAGTGACCATCAGCCGGTGAAGGCACCTCTATGATCTCAGGCACTGTGTAAGGAAAGAGAGAACCTGTTTTGTCCATGAGGTCACTGTGGTGGGAGTGGTGAGAGTCTTTAGTAATGTCACAAGGCTGGAGGCCAAACTTTGCAGCCTACTTTCTGTACTGCAGCCAGAGAAATACATGGACATCTCCTTTCTGGGCTGAGGAGCTGTAGGCATCATGTAATTGTCAAGCTCTAATGTTTTCTTAAGCTGTGTGGGTTACTCTGTGGGCATATACTGTCAACTTCATTCTGTGAACTGCTTCTCAAACATAATTTATCATGAACATAGTTTAATATAAGTAAATGTACATTTGCATTATTAGTTAATGTCTACAAATGTCATTATTATAAACATGGAATATTTATGTAGCTGTTCTCATTAATTTTATGTAACAATAAATAAGTTATGATTAATTCAACTGCAGTATTTTTTTCTTCTAATATCCTTGTCTTGTTTTGTTATTATGGTAATGCAAGTAGTGCAGAATGACTCTGAAAGTGTTACATCTTCTTCCTTTTCTGGAAGAGTTTTCAAAGAACTGGTCTGATCTCTAGATGAAATGTTTGGGAGAAGTCATAGATTTTCCTTTCTTCCAAACTTTGGGTGCTGTGACACATTGTCCTATGTCATACAATTTTTTTTTGTCTTTTATAATGCCTTGCTGGATTTTATTAGGTAAAATTTTGTGTAGAATAATTACATTTAGATTTGTCCATGGGATGGGACAGAAATTGATTTCTCAATATCCAACTTTGTGTACTGGTTCCTCAGCCTTAAGAGAGTTGGTTGGAGGAGTCCTCTGTTTTATTTTCTGGCACAAATGTTATGACTTGCACTTTATATGTACCCTGAAGCTTCCTAAAGTTTACAGAGAGATGACTTAAGCAACCTATATCGGGGGCTTTGTGTGCTATGTTTAAAATTAAGTTACAAATCTAACTTTGTTGATGTTTATGATCTCTTCAGGTTTTCTACCCGTTTGTTTGTGATGATGAGCTTATCATCTCAGAGGTTAAAATTAAAGGAAGAGATAATTAAATACATCAAATTTAAAGCTGACTCAAGTGTTATACGTCAACAGCAAATACCAAAAAAAATCCTTTCATAAGGATAAAAGTAAGATATAAGGTAAATCTTAAAAGTAAAAAAAATAGTGAACTCACTTTTCCCAGTTTATGACAGCTCAAATACTTGAAATTAAGAAGAGATCTCTAAAGAACACTGTCAGTGTGGAGGAGCTATTTGATGTATATACAGTTTTCTTTCAAAAGTTAATGGAGAGGGAAAAACTGACCATTCGTTTTGAAAACAGAAAAATACTCAAATTCTAAAGTAAAAAAAAAACCACATAAAATTATTAGAGCAGAATGTAATGACATTTTAAAAATTAGAAATATTAAGCCACTACTTGGGAACTGTTTTTAAAATATCTCACAATATTTGGATAAACAGTTCACTCAAAATAAAATTGCACGTTATCTAGAAAATGCCAACATTGAAAACATGTAAGAAACACAGGAAAGGGCTTCCCTCGTGGCGCAGTGCTTAAGAATCCGCCTGCCAATGCCGGGGACACAGCTTCGAGCCCCGGTCGGGGAAGATCCCACATGCCGCGGAGCAACTAAGCCCGTGCGCCACAACTACTGAGCCTGCGCTCCAGAACCCATGAGCCACAACTCCTGAAGCCCACGTGCCTAGAGCCCGTACTCTGCAACAGAAGAAGCCGCCGCAATGAGAAGCCCTCGCACTGCAACGAGGAGTAGCCCCCGGTCACCGCAACTAGAGAAAGCCCGCGCACAGCAGCAAAGACCCAACGCAGCCAAAAATAAATAAATTAAATAAATTAAATTAAAAAAAAAGAAACACAGGAAAACAGCCAAAGCACTGTTCACACGAAAATATTGAGTTTATTATAATTTATTAACAAATAAGTGTTGATTTTAAATGTGCTTATATTAACCTTGAAATTCACACAGTTAGAAAAACACCAAAACAATTCCAAGGAAAGAAGAAGACAAAGTTTAACAAAGAAAAAAAGCAAACATTAATTATTTAGGAAATACAAAAATGTAAGAGCTATTTTAAATATCAAATAAATATTTATTGAATGGAATTAAGGAAATATAAAATAGTCACATATAAAATGATAAATTATAGAAGAAAAAGTATGAAAAGATTTTGCTGAAATCCATGAATATAAACTATAATAATGGATGAAGAGTATATTTTTAAGGAAAATATAATTTAACAAAATTGGCTTCATAAGAGCTGACTAATTAGAATAGAAAATAAGAGTGAAAATCCCTTGAAATGCCTCAGGTGAATATGGCATCAGAAAGTAATTCTCCAAAATTTTTAGGAACGGTTAAGTCAGGTACTATTTAAAGTAATCCAAGTATGGTGAAGGGGGAATGCTTGCATCTTGGCTTTCAGTCCTAAGAAAAAGAATATGACATTTGAGACTCAAATAAATCTTTGAAAAATGGTTTATGAGATGGCTGTGCACTCCTTATTCACATACCTAGAGGAGAATTATCTTGCTATCTTTCTTAAAAAAAAGTTTTTGTCCATGCAGCTCAGCATGTTCCCTAACCAGGGATCGGACCAGCACCCCCTGCATTGGAAGCACAGAGTCTTAACCACTGGACCACCAGAGAGGTCCCTTATCTTGCTATCTTGGTGCACCTCACCTTTAAAGAGCTCATGAAAATCTGTCCCGTTGACAGCTCTATCATTCAGCTAAATATGACCTCACCCCACTCACAGTGCCCTATAACCCTCTCTAGGTGGATCAGCCACAATTTGCCTCCTTAGAATAAGAGGGCCTTGCCAGTGTCTTCCAGAGCCCTCAGAACAGTATTCACACCATCTCCATATGACAAGACAGGAGAATCCCTGAATGGGAAACCTGAGTTTAAAACCTTTCTTTTCCCATAACTTGGCTTAGGATTCACCCCTGAATTACTAAACCATTCTGCCTAATACTCTCCCCTCTGTTTAGGCGGTTCTTCAAGAACTACCAATATGTTCTGGCCTTTCTCTCTCTGGCCACTGAGGAGATCAACAAGAACCCCCACCTACTCCCCAACCTGTCCTTTGGTTATGATCTCTACAGTGCCTTTGAAAGTGACCATAGGACTTTGGGAAGTGACCTGTTTTGGCTCTCTCAGGGGAATCAGATGCCCCAGCCAATTTATGGCTGACTAATATTCCATTGTATATATGTGCCACATCTCCTTTATCCATTCATCTGTCAATGGACACTTAGGTTGCTTCCATGTCTGGCTACTGTAAATAGAGCTGCAATGAACATTGTGGTACATGACTCTTTTTGAATTATGGTTTTCTCAGGGTATATGTCCAGTAGTGGGATTGCTGGGTCGTATGGTAGTTCTATTTTTAGTTTTTAAAGGAACCTCCATACTGTTCTCCATAGTGGCTGTATCAATTTACATTCCCACCAACAGTGCAGGAGGGTTCCCTTTTCTCCACACCCTCTCCAGCATTTGTTTGGAGCTTTCTTTTTAAAATTAAAATGTGAAATTTGAATAAAATGGAGGACAAAGGCCACCATCCATGGCGAATGTCTCAGCTCATTTGGATATTCTATCCCTTTTGTCTCCCTGGAGAAATGTGTCTCAAATTTAGAGTGCATCACAATCATCTAGAGGGTTTTAAAATCTCAGATTTCTAGACGTCAATCCAAGTAGATCTAGGGTGGGAATGGAGAATTTTCATTTCTAAGAGGTTCCCAGGTGATGTTGATGCTGCTGGTACAGGCATCACACATTGAGAAAGGGATTCTGGGACATTACAAAGCTGATGTGAGACAAAGAAAGCAGAAGGTCATTGTCCAGCACCAAATCCAGACCAATTTACAGAATAAATTATTCAAACACTAAAACTTTACTTCCTGATATATTTAAAATCCATCCACTAACTATACTTATGTAAGATGTCATCTTTTGAGTGACCTCCTCTAGTAAATTAGCAATGACAGGTTAAGATTCCTAATCCTTTCTCCACTAATTCAGTTATGAGAGTCTAGTCACAATGATACATTTAAAACATAAATCTGATCTGTTCACCATAATGTTTCATATATATCTGAAAATTTTTGTAAGCATTGGCTCATAGGCTTATTAGATGGAGAAGTCCCAGAAACTACCATCTCCAAACTGGAGAACCAGAAAAGCCAGTAGTATATTTGATTCCAAGTCTGAATGCCTGAGAACCAGGGGTTCTGAAGTCCAAAGGCAGGAAAAGATGGATGTCCCAGCTTAGGAAGAGAGAATGCATTCATCCTTCCTTCACTTTTTGTTTCATTTGGGCCCTGAGCAAATCGCATAACACCCAACCACATTGGTGAGAGTGAATCTCCTTACTCAGTCTGTGGAATCAAATGCTAATCTTTTCTAGAAACACCCTTAATTACACAACCAGAAACAATGCTTAACCAGCAATCTGGATATCCCACAGCTCAATCAAGTTGACACAAAAAATTAGCTGTCATCCATGGCTTTATCCAGCTAACACTAATAGAAAGAGAACAATGTGACCTATGGAATTTTAAAATTTGGAGAACACACATTAAGGAAAGTAAACCCACACAGGGGACCCTTGTTTCTATAACATCTATATTTAACCAAAGAAATCGAGTTATTGTCATTTCAAAATGTAGTCCAGAACAGAACAAGATATGTTACTGTTACCGAACATAAGTTCATGTTCCTGAAGCACAGTCAGGTCAAACAAACTGAAACGCCAGAGTTTGGAACAGAGAAGGTCTTACTGCAGGACCAAGCAAGGAAGAATGTGTAGCTCATGTTCAAAAACCCTGAATTCCCACATGGTTTTCAGGGAGAAGTTTTTATAGGTAAAATTTGAATTTTATTTTATTTATTTTTTTATACAGCAGGTTCTTATTAGTTATCCATTTTATACATATTAGTGTATATATGTCAATTCCAATCTAGGGCTGCAGGGTTTGTGACTTTTTCTGGTTGGTTGGTGGTTAACAGTGCGCTGTTATGGGAATCTTGTGCTCAGGCTGAAGTTACCATCCTCCACCTGGGTGGGGTCTTTAGTTCCTGCAGAAGAACTCAACAATATTGTTATATATATTCCTTCAGGAGGCACCCTGCCCCAAGGCTGCACTATTGTTTCTTGAATGCTCTTCCTTTCATTCCCTCCCTTCCCTCATAAGCTACTTTTTGAATGTGCCCTTTGGAACTCAGGGAAGTTCAAGGAGACTGAATGAAACCTATTTCCTATAAACAAGAAACAGGGGACACAGAAAGGATTTGTACCAGGGAGGGCCTCATAAGGCCCAGCTTCGTTTCATTATATCCTTTTCTTCTTTCTGAGCCTTGAAATATGATGCCTTATGATTTATAGCACATGTCAATACAAAAGTTAAATTTGATTCATTATACTTGATCTGTATCAAGATTTCACAAGATTTATACTTGTAAGAGAGTATTCACACAGAGTATTTATCCTTTCTTACACAGTGCCTATTCTAGTTTGCCCCATTTTTCTAGTGTTTTTTCAGTAAAAATTTTCAGAAAATGTCAAGAGTAAGCTACAGGGACTTCCCTGGTGGCGCAGTGGTTAAGAATCTGCCTGCCAATGCAGGGGACATGGGTTCAAGCCCTGGTCCAGGAAGATCCCACATGCCGTGGAGCAATGAATCTTGTGCGCCACACTACTGAGCCTGCGTGCCACAACTAATGAAGCCCCCACCCCTAGAGCCCGTACTCCACACCAAGAGAAGCCACAGCAAGAAGCCAGCGCACCACAATGAAGTGTAGCCCCTGCTCGCCACAACTAGAGAGAGCCTGTGCACAGCAACGAAGATGCAACACAGCCAAAAATAAAAAATCAAAAGAAAAAGAAAAAAGAAGCCGTATCATAAGGAACATTTTCTAAACACAATGCCATTAAGTCAGGAATCAACAATGAAAAGATCATTTTAAACCCAGGGATCTGTTCCCGTTCTCCCACTCTGGCCGCATCTAGGAATGGACCTAGAAGCCCACCATGGGCTGTCCCTGCAGGGGCCTCAGGGGGCCAGGTGTGGTGTTGATACCGACCAGGGTTCTTGGCCCCCTTAATCAATAGAAATTGATCAGCGGTCAGACAGGAAATTCAGGCAGGTCTTTATTGGGGCCCCTGTTGCAGCAGGGGGGAAGGAGAAGAAACAACAGGTACCCTTGCTTGCTAGCTCCCTGAAGGGGGGGGGGCCGAGCTTGTTCCTTATATGGGGTGAGGGTAGGGGTGTGTCCAGGGGTCGGGCTGGAGGGGCGGCTTAGGTGGTTTGCCCACCCCTTTGGTGGTGTTGTGTGCAGAGCGCATGCACAGTACCCTGCTTTTGCTCCCAACCCCCTGCTTTTGCTCCAGGCTCTTCAAAAGTAGAAACTGGGGGTTTTGGTCTCTTTGTATCTTTTGTCCAGAATTTGTCCCAACTGCTCATGCATGCAGTTATTTTTAGTCCCATACAGATACTTTGTATTTTGTTGCTCCAGGAGAGGTATGTCTAGGTAGGTGCAAGCCTGCAGCCCTACAGCAAAGAGTCCCAGGTCCCAGCCTGTCTCAGCGTGAGGAGGGGGCACGGGCTTTGGGAGGCTAACGTCCTGGGAGAGCAGGGTCTGCCCTGGGGGCAGCAGGAGATGCGAGGTGGAGCAAGGAGCCCAGAGCCCGGAGCACGAGCCTGCAATTCAGCCCCGTTCTGTGAATGCTGGTGCACCCGGGGCTGAGGGATAGCACCTGTCCCAGGTAGCACCTACACAGAGCTGTGCCCTGCATTGTTCTGCACGTTGGCACAGAGACTGGGCACTCAGACCTGCAGTGAAAACCCCTACTGGGCCCCAGGCTCAGCTCGAGGTTTCTGAAGCCCGGAGACACGTGCAGCCTGGTGGCCAGGCTGCCCAGGGACCAGGAGGAGCAGCTCCTCCTACGTGAACCCTGTGGAGTCCTGCAAGGGGTGGGAGCGAGGGGCTCAATGCAGGCACCCCGCTGTTATCCCGGGCAGGAGAGGCTCAGGAGGTGGTTCTCCTAGGGTGTCTCAGCCGCCCTCCCTCCCATCCCAGGAAGTAGCTGGACGGGGTGGAGGAAGGCACTGTCTGTATGGACCCTTCCCTGCTAAGGGGGTAGGGCTGGGTGGTGCCCTCGTCCAGCCCCATGTATGGTCTGAAAAAACTCCGAGGGCTTCCTGGAGGAGGTGGCCTGTGGTGCTGGGCAACAGGGCTGTTGTAGCCATGAGGCACCCGCTTCATGGGCCTGTGATCTTAAGAAAGGGTTATGGAAATGTGTGTGTGTGTGTGTTCTGATATTTGAGAAAAAACCTGCAGAATCAAAACCTTAGAGCGTTTCAAAAACACATGTGTAGCCAACAATACACATTTAATGGGGAGTGCTCTTTTGGGTACCTCCAGCACCCAGAACACAGTGACTGCTACGAGGGGCCATCAATAAATCCTTGTTGATGATTAAAAAAAAAAACAAAACCCATACATTTGAAAACATCTCTAAATAGTTCATGGGTCTAAGAAGAAATCATAATGGAAATTAGAAATACTTAGACCTGACAATACCGACAGGCACGGGAAGGCAGCTAAAGTGTATTTCAGGAGAAATGTGGAGTCTTAATGTGTTTTAACCGAGTCACAGGAGACACTGGAAATCAGTGAGCTGTTCATGGATTCGGGAGGCTGGACGCAGAGCGGGACAGAGACTCAGGGCAGAGAGAAGAGGATGAAGGAACACACAGGAGGGCCCAGGAGCTGGTCCATCAAAGGCCTGGAGCCCGCAAGCACGTCCACCAGTGAGCACACAGCTTGGGGACCTGCACAGTGGGGACAGACCCCGAGAAGTAATGCCAAAATCTTGGCTCTCTGTGCACTGATGCTAAAAAGCAATACGGAGACAGAGTTGTGGAGGAACGAGAAAAATAGCTTAAACTTTCCTGGCAAAGGGGTAGCACAGCAGGCTAGTGCACGAGAACTGTGCCCCCACCTTCCCTGGGGAATAAGGAAAGGTTATATAGCCCAGGGCTCGTGTTCTGGGGTATGTGATAAGGCTCAAAGTAATAAAGGTCTTGCATTTCTTTTCTTGTGCAAATTTATGGCTGAAGCTGGGGTCAGGCGGCTCAGCAAATGGGTCTGTTGTCCCTGAGGTTATTAGCCCGTGACCTTCTTCCTGAAATGAAGAGTGCTGCAAGAGAGTATAGGGGGAGAAGAAATGCCAGGTGCAAAGGGTAATTCATATGGAGTCAGAGAGTAATCATCTTTGTGAAGGACAAGTCTAACGACAAGTGTTTGTTAGTAGTTAACAACTAAGAATGACAAAGATTGCTTAACTCTTTCAGGCCTGCTTATGTTATTTGCCAGCCTGTTCATTGTTTCCTTATTTCCTTGTTTATCAGGAAAAAAAGTCTCATTTCTATTTTTGTTGCAACACAAGCACGGGACGCATGACGCCTGGTGGGCTGAGGTACGAGCTGTGCCTGGGCGTCCAGGGACAAGGCCTGTCCAGAGCTCCTCGGCGCCTCTGGGCAGCCTGTCTTCACCGTTGGTTTCCGCTGAGCTCATCTGAACGCGGTCGGCACCTTGTCATTATGCCCACCGGGTGGCTGGACACTGGGATTCTGGAGAGGGCTGGGTGGGGAGTTGTGGGAGGCTTTGCAAAGGAGGTTATTTTTTTTTAAACACTGTGTCACTAAGATGGAGAAACACCCTTTCCATTTTATTATATTTCTTTCTTTCTTTAAAGTAACTATTTCTTTTTTTTTTTAAATCTTATTTATTTATTTATTTATGGCTGTGTTGGGTCTCCGTTTCTGTGCGAGGGCTTTCTCTAGTTGTGGCAAGCGGGGGCCACTCTTCATCGCGGTGCGCGGGCCTCTCACTATCACGGCCTCTCCTGTTGCGGAGCACAGGCTCCAGACGCGCAGGCTCAGTAATTGTGGCTCACGGGCCCAGCCGCTCCGCGGCATGTGGGATCTTCCCAGACCAGGGCTCGAACCCGTGTCCCCTGCATTGGCAGGCAGATTCTCAACCACTGTGCCACCAGGGAAGCCCTAACTTTACTATTTTTGACTTTATAATGAAGTGAAAGCGATTAGCATTCAGTAGAAACCGTACTATAAATTATGATTCTTGCTCTTTTCCGCGGCTCGTGACGTGTGGTACTCTCTCATGATGCTGGACAGTGGCAGCCACGGCAGCTCCCAGTCAGCCAGGCAATCAGGAGAGTAAACAACCGATGCACTTACAACCATTCTGTACCCATACAACCATTCTGTTGTTCACTTCCAGTACAGTATTCCATAAATTGCATGAGTGAGTCAACATTTTATTATAAAACAGGCTTTGTGGGAACTATACTCAATATCTTGTAATATCCTCTAATGGAAAAGAATATATTCTTTACATTATATATATATAACTGAACCACTTTGCTGTACACTTGAAACTAACACAACATTGTAAATTAACTATACTTCAATTTAAAAATGAGTTTTGGGCCTTCCCTGGTGGCGCAGTGGTTACGAATCTGCCAACGCAGGGGACACGGGTTCGAGCCCTGGTCCAGGAAGATCCCACATGCCGCGGAGCAACTAAGCCCGTGCGCCACAACTACTGAGACTGCGCTCTAGAGCCCGCGAGCCACAACTACTGAGCCCACGTGCCACAACTACTGAAGCCCGTGCACCCTAGAGCCCGTGCTCCACAATAAGAGAAGCCACCACAATGAGAGGCCTGCGCACTGTAACAAAGAGTAGCCCCCGCTCACCGCAACTAGAGAAAGCCAGTGCGCAGCAATGAAGACCCAACACAGCCAAAAATAAAATAAAAATTAAAAAAAATAAAATAAAATAAAATAAAAAATTAAAAAAAAAATGAGTTTTGTGTTAGATGATTTTGCCCAACTGTAGGCTAATGTAAGTGTTCTGAGCATGCTTAACGTAGGCTAGGCTGAGCTATGATGTTGGGTAGGCTAGGTGTATTAAATGCGTTTTCAACTTAATGATATTTTCAATTTACAATGGGTTTATCAGGACATAACCCCTTTACAAGTCAAGGAAGATCTGTACTCTAACAGTAATGTTCTATAAACATTATACAAGGCCGACCCCTGAGATATTGCGAGTTTGGTTCCAGACCACCACAACAAAGCGAATAGCACAATAGTGAGTCACACGAATTTTTTTTGGTTTCCCAGTGCATATAAAAGTTGTTTACACTAGACTGTAGTCTGTTAAGTGTGCAATAGCATTATGACTAAAATAACAATGTGTATAACCTTAACTAAAAAATACTTTATTGCTAAAAAATGCTAACCGTCATCTGAGCCTTCAGTGAGTAATAGTAGTAACATCAAAGATCACTGATAATAAACAAGTATAATATAAGTAAAGTATAATATAATAAGTATAATAAAAAGTTTGAGACATTGTGAGAATTATCAAAATGTGACAGAGACATGAAGTGAGCAAATGTTATTGGTAATACGGCGTCAATAGACTTAGTTAACAATTTGTAAAAAATGCAGTATCTGTGAAGCACAATAAAGTGAAGCACAATAAAATGAGGTATGCCTGTACTGTAACAGCAATACTCCACAGTACATTCTAAAATACCATAATGGATTTCCCTGGTGGTCTAGTGGTTAAGACTCCACACTCCCAATGCAGGGGGCATGGGTTCAATTCCTGGTTGGGGAACTAAGATCCCACATGCCACACGGCATGGCCAAAAAGAAAATCATTCATTCATCCATTCTGTTCAATAAAATAAAATAAAAGTACCATAACATTAGAAGTAATGTTGCAACAGTCTCATACCTAAATCTTTTTTTTTTTTTTTTAATAAATTTATTTATTTATTTATTTATTTCTGGCTGCTTTGGGTCTTCGTTTCTGTGCGAGGGCTTTCTCCAGTTGCGGCGAGCAGGGGCCACTCTTCATCGCGGTGCGCGGGCCTCTCACTATCGCGGCCTCTCTTGTTGCGGAGCACAGGCTCCAAACGCGCAGGCTCAGTAGTTGTGGCTCACGGGCCTAGTTGCTCCCCGGCATGTGGGATCTTCCCAGACCAGGGCTCGAACCCGTGTCCCCTGCATTGGCAGGCAGACTCTCAACCACTGCGCCACTAGGGAAGCCTCATACCTAAATCTTTTGGGACCAATCTGATAACCTATTTTCTTAGAATTAAAATAGAGGGCTCCCAGTGTATATATACATTTGGAGGGTTCCAAATACTTACTAACTTGATCTCTAGAATAGCTTAGCCGAAAGGCGTCTTTTCAAACACAGTCATGCCAATTTCACTGATTATGACCAACATTTGATAGTCTCATTAAATTTGGTACTGGTTTTGTTTTGTTTTGTTTGCTATTTCCTTAAATGGAAACATAGTCTTGCCATATTACCCAGAAGTTGTGTTCCTAGTATTGACCCAAGTGAGTTGTAAACTTATGTCCACACAAAAACTTCTACAAATTTTATGTAGCTTTATTCATAAGTGACCAAAATTGGAAGGAACCAAGATGTTCTTCAGTAAACAAACTGTGGTTACATCCAGACAATTAAATATTATTTAGGAATAGTAGGGAGTGAGCTATTAAGCCATCAAAGGACATGGAAGAACTGTAAATGCATATGTAAGTAAAAGAAATCAGTCTTAAAAGGTTACACGATTCAAACCATATGCCGTTCTAGAAAAGGCAAAACTATAGAGACAGTAAGAAGATCAGTGGTTGCCGGTGGTTGGAGAGGGGAAAGATTACATGGAGCACAGGGGATTTTTAGCGTAGTCTGTATGATACTATAATGGTGGATAAATAATATTATGCATTTGACAAAACCCATAAAACAATACAACACCGAGTTAACTCTAAAGTAAACTATGGACTTTAGTTAATAATAATATATGAATAATGGTTCATTAATGATAACAAATGTATCACAGCAATGCAAAATGTTAATAATAGGTAAAACCAAGGACCAGCAGGGAGAGGGGTAATAAATGGGAACTCCACTTTCTGCTCAATTTTTCTGTAAACTAAAACTACTCTAAAAAATAAAGTCTACAAAAATAGCATCTAATTGTTCCTTTACTTTGGTTTTCATTGATATATTTATGGAACTTGAGCATTTTTTCATGTTTTTATCCACTTGTATTTAGCCTTTTATTTTTTTCTATTTTTTTTCTTACTGTTTATACAAGCTTTCTAATATATTGTTATTGCACTTTTATATTTTCTTATAAATCCTCCCTACCTCATGTCACTTGGTATTATTGATAAACACATGATTTATTGAATGTATTTTATTTATTTATTTATTTATTTATTTATTTATTTGGCTGCATCAGGTCTTAGTTGCAGCACGTGCGATCTTCGTTGCAGCATTTGGGATCTTTCGTTGTGGCGCGCAGGCTTAGTTGCCCCATGGCATATGGGATCTTAGTTCCCAGGCCAGGGATCAAACCCGCGTCCCCTGCATTGGAAGGTGGATTCTTAACCTCTGGACCACCAGGGAAGTCCCTACTGAATGTTTTTTAAACTACTGATCTAATCCTTTGTGATTCCTTTCACTGCTCTTCTATTTAGGAAGCTTGCACACTTCATGAAGTCATATAAATACATTATTTGTATTCATTTCTAATTGTGTTCTGATTTCAGTTTTGCCAGTCACTCTCTTTTCTGTTAGGTATTTATTTTGAGGTATTTTTCAAATGTTTTCTAGTTTTCTAAACACCATTTATTACATCATTTATCTTTTATGGGTTAATTTGTGATATATCTATATTACAAACTAAATTCTCATATTGGCTAATATCTGTTTCATGACTGTCCAGTCTGTCCCATTGATATGTCTGTATTTATGTCCATTGCACTGTTTGAAAAGTTGCCTGTCCTCATTCATCTCCTTTTACAAACTTTCTTGAATTTTCAACTAAGTTAATATTCCTTAAGTATGACCAGTTAATACTCCTACTCATCACTTTCCTTGAGTGGATGGATCATAAGAGTCTTAATCAGAATAATTACCTCAGAGGAGTCAAAGGCAGCGACATTTCCATAACACTCAACGCTACAGGAAAGCAGAGCCCATGCCTCTTACCTTTCTATACTTAGTTCTAACCCACTGCCTGGCATACAGTAGGCACTCAAATAATTGTGGAATAAATAGAAGATGAGGAGATGCAGAGAACCATTTAGATGTCTACAAATATCTAAATATTATCATGACAAAGAGAAATGATCTTCAGAGAGAGGAACTAAAACCATGTAAGTTATAAAAAGACACATTTCAACTCAAAGGAAGGAACTTTTTCTTAAATGTATATGAAATTGAGGATAACTGTCTCTTAGTTTAGAAATTCCCTCCTGTGGTAGAGACGTAATATTCAAACAGAAATTAAGACTTTTTTTTTAATTTTAAGGAGGGACATAAAAGGTAGAAGGCTCTCATTCTCTTTATTTTCAGTTGAAAAGGCTTCATGATAAATGGTCTCTTTGTTCTTGGTTAAAAGATTTTATGATAGGGACTTCCCTGGTGGTGCAGTGGTTAAGAATCCGCCTGCCAATGCAGGGGACATGGTTCGATCCCTGGTCTGGGAAGATCCCACATGCCGTGGAGCAACTAAGCCCATGAGCCATAACTACTGAACCCACGTGCCACAACTACTGAAGCCTGTGCGCCTAGAGCCTGTGCTCTGCAACAAGAGAAGCCACCACAATGAGAAGAACACGCACCACAACGAAGAGCAGCCCCCGCTCGCCGCAACTAGAGAAAGCCCGTGTGCAGAAACGAAGACCCAATGCAGCCAAAAATTAATTAATTAATTTAAAAAAAAGATTTTATGATAGGGAATTGCCTCTACACATCCTGACAATTTCTGTCATTCATTCAACAACTATTTATAGAGCACCTATTATATACCAAGTACTGTACTAAGTGCTCAGGTTACAAAATTAACATGAAACAGAAAAGGCATAGTCCTCTCAACCTAACGAAATTTAAAGAACTGCAACACGAGCATGCAGGGCACAATTAGAATGTATGGTGGGAGTTCTGATTTGGTCTTTGGAACTGGGGTGTATTATGCTACATTGATCATTACGACAACGATAGAGGGACAAATTGGGAGAGTAATGGAGAAGTTACTATATGATAATGGAGGAATTATCTATAAAATCTTCGCACAATATCCTTCTCCGAGTCAAACTTGAGACAGAGAATGGTGTGTGCTTCAAGATATTATTTCAAGGCAAATGGCATGAGGGTAATAAAACGTCATTAAATTCTGCAACTCCCAATGATCTCTTTCTCTCTACGTTTCCCTGGAACTTGAAGAGACCACAATGGCAAGGCAGAAAGGAGATGTTACCGAGGCTGGTAGTTTCGCAGGAATTATACAGCAAAGGAATAGTGAGTGAGTCAGGGAAGATGCAAGACACCCCTGCATGTTGTGGGACATTCATTTATAAAGAGGTGTTCCTGGTAGTAGTGGTCGAAGCAGAGAAGGGACGGTATTATTGAGGAGATCTTGGTCTAGAAAACGCTAGATAAAACATAAGACTTCATGAGTGAATGAGTTTCAAATGCATGGCACATTCCTGTTTTGTCATTGTTTGAACATTATTCTTGCCTCTTTCCAGGCAATTTCCATAAGTTATATGGAAACAGGGAACCAAACAGCTATTTCAAAATTCATCCTTCTGAGCCTTTCGGAAGATATGGACCTGCAGCCCCTCCTCTTTGGGCTGTTCCTGTCCATGTACCTGGTCTGTGTTATAGGGAACCTGCTCACCATCCTGGCCGTCATCTCAGACTCCCACCTCTACTCCCCCACGTACTTCTTCCTCTCCAACCTGTCCTTCACTGACATGTTTCAACACCACCACAGTCCCCAAGATGTTAGTGAACATCCAGACGCAGAACAAAGGCATCACGTATGAAGGCTGCCTTACCCAGATGTATTTTTTCATGATCTTCGCTGGGCTAATTTGCTACTGACAGTGATGGCCTATGACCGGTTCGTGGCCATCTGTCACTCCCTATACTACACGGTCATCATGAACCCTCGCCTTTGTGGTCTCCTGCTTTTGCTTTCTTGGTTGATCTGCCTGACATATTCTTTGTTGCAAAGCTTGGTTTTGAGGGTGTCCTTCTGCAAAGAGACAGAAATCCCCCGCTTTTTCTGTGAACTTGCTCAGATTCTCAAGCTCACCTGCTCTGATGCCCTTGTTAATGACATCCTGCTGTATTTTGTAACTGGCCTGCTGGGTGTTATTCCCCTGATTGGGATCCTTTTCTCTTATTCTTATCTCCTCCATAATGGGCATTTCATCTACTGGTGGGAAGTATAAAGTCTTTTCCACCTGTGGGTCTCACCACTCAGTCATCTCCTTGTTCTATGGTGCAGGCCTTGGGGTCTCCCTCACTTCTGGAACAGCCCATCCCTCCAGAAAGGGTTCAGTAGCCTCGGTGATGTACACAGTAGTCACCCCCATGCTGAATCCCTTCATCTACAGTCTGAGGAACTGAAGGGGGCTCTGAGGAGACTTTTCACTAGAGGAACGTACTCTCAGTGAGATAATGGAAGTTAAGGGCAGGCAACAGAGATCCCAAGTGCTGATAACTGGTGTTCCTGAATATGTTACCTGAAGACATAGAAAAGTAGTACCATTTATGATATACTAGAAGAAAACATTCCTGAGCCAAAGACAAACTTGAAGCAGCACACCAGAATGTTCACCATCCACCAAGAAAGAATGGCCAACTCTATATAGGAAAAAAATCTAAAAAAGAGTGGATATATGGATAACTAATTCACTTTGCCGTACACCTGAAACCAACACAACATTGTAAATCAACTATACTCCAAGAAAAAGTTTTTTTAAAAAATGGCCAACCAATAGCAAAACTTCTCATGAAAACAAACTATTTCAAGGATATAGATTCCTACAAGCATCATGGGAGGAGAAATCAAGTCAAGGAATGCAGATGGGGAGAAGAGAGGACAAGAGTGACAACAAAAGTTTACACACTGGCTCATCTTTTAACCCTCTCGGTTATTCTAGCACCATGCCTACTGGACCATGTTTTTCCCTGGTCTTGGTCTGAAAACCATTACTTGGACCATCTCATACCAACCTCCCTCACGCCATAAGATTTTACTTACTGATTCTTGCTTTGGTGTTGGCTGTTGACCTATACTGCGGATAATATGAAACTTAATAAGAAACTTCTTTAGGAAAATCGTTGTAGTGTCTACTTTAAGAGAAGGGAAATTCTGGTCTTTGTCAATCCATTTGATCTGGAATAAAGGTCCAAAGCAATCTACTCGCTGTCTTCCTTGGCTGGCCCATGCTTCCCCAAATCTTCACACACCTGTTTCCTTTTCACAAGTTGGGCTTCAAATCAAAACTGTCAGCACTTCCGAGAGCCCCACCCTGACCACCATCCCCCTATTCATTCGTTTCCATAGCACTTATCATATTTTGAGGGGTGGCAGAACATAGAGGCTAAGAGGGCTCTGGGTTAATATCGCCATCATTCACTACGAGTGCAATCTCATGCAAGTTATTTAACTTCTCTGTGCCTCTATGCCCCATAATATATTTCCTGAAGAGTTCTGGTGGCGATTAAATGGTACACATAAGAGAGCCCAGAACAGTGTCCGGTATAAGCACTCAATAATTGTTAGCCATCAGAAGATCCATGAGAGCTGTCTGGGTCCATGTTCACCATGTGAAGGTACAAAGGGATCCATTATCAGCAGAACAGGTAGAAAAGCTGACTAGAGAGGGTTGATCATGCTATGGATTTAGATGAGCCTGAATGAATCCCCAGAGCTCTGACTTAGGGCACCAAGGATGTCATGTAGGAGGGGGCCCTGTGCAAGGCTCAGCCCTCTGAATCTCCCCGGGAGCACCATGTGCTGGAGACCAGATCTGTAGAGTCCAGGAGAGAACTTTCCTGGATCTAGAGACTAAGGATTGGACCAGGAAATGGCCCCAAACAAGGACTCCCTACAACAGGGAACTGGGAGGGCAGAGCATCCTTTATACTGGTTCAGCTCCATGGGGAGATTCTCTTGAAACGAGAGCAAAGAATTAAAGCCTGTCTTGGGTTGACTTGAGGAACGATGAACCCTCTTGGTGAATACCAGATTTGGACGCAGGCAGATTCCAATGTTTGAATCCTAACTTTATCATTTACTCTCTGTCTCTAAGCAGCCTCAGATTCTTCATTTATAAATAATTGCTGGGGTGATTATAGAAAATCAGTGTTAAGTATCAAATGTACACATTTTGAAAAAGCAGTGAATACCATATTCATGAACACAATATTTATTTATTTGTGCCCCCATCTTGTGCCAAAAAGAGGTATATCTATTGGCAGGATGCTGCACCCCACAAAGCTCTGCCCAGCTGCATTCTTCTCCAGGAGAGGTCTGAGGGTGAGATAAAAACTGATTGCTACTGGAAAAAAAAAATCACTTTATTCAGTGCAATGTCTTAGCTTCCAACCATTCTATGGAACCTCTGACCCTGGTGACCTGGGACACTGAACTAAGATGAAGCCAAGATAGGACCATCCTAATAAGCCTGAACAGTATCTGATTGTCCTCCATCTTTCAATTAGTTGCAGGTATAGAAATTATTATTCTACCACAGGGTTTTTCAACCTGGGTACTGTTAAAATTTGGGGCCAGATAATTCTTGGAGCGGGGGATGGGTACTGCCCTATGCATTGTAGCATGTTTAGCAGCATCTGTGGCCTTATCCACTAGATGCCAGCAGTTTCCGCCACTCTCACATCCCATTCAAAAAAGTAAAAAGGGCTTCCCTGGTGGCACAGTGGTTAAGAATCCGCCTGCCAATGCAGGGGACAAGGGTTTGAACCCTGGTCCGGGAAGATCCCACATGCCGCGGAGCAACTAAGCCGGTGTGCCACAACTACTGAGCCTGTACTCTAGAGCCCGCATGCCACAGCTACTGAAGCCCGCATGCCTAGAGCCCGTGCTCTGCAACAAGAGAAGCCACTGCAATGAGAAGCCCGCGCACCGCAACAAAGAGTAGCCCCTGCTCACCACAACTACAGAAAGCCTGCACGCAGCAACAAAGACCCAACACAGTCAAAAATAAATAAATAAATTAAGAAAAAAAAAAAGCAAAAAAATAGGGAATTCCCTGGTGGTCCAGTGGTTAGGACTCGACCCCTGGTCAAGGAACTAAGATCCTGGAAACTGTGCAGTGCAGCCAAGAAAAAAAACAACTCCAGATATTGCCAAATATCCCTTAGGGACAAAATCACTCCTGAATGAGAACCACTGATTTACCACGACTCAGAACAATTAATGAAAGGAAAATGAAGAGAAAAAAAGAGTAAGGGTTAGACCCTAGTTTTCCTAAGGCCCAAAACAGAATGGACCTAAAATACTGGTCTCTAGACAGAAGAGTCCTTGCATGGAGAAGGAGGCCATAGGTCTGGAACAGAGCATCAACGGACATTTGTTGACTAAACAGATGAACACATCTTAGTGACCGAAGCGCCAGAGAACAAGAACCTTATCTGTTCATTGGTTGCCTGGGTAATGATGGGAAAGGATTACAAAGGGACACGAGGAAACTTTTGGGGGTTCACCACCTTGACTGTGACAATGGTTTCACAAGTGTACATATAGGTCAAAACTTATCAAATTGTTTATTTTAAGAATGTGCAGCTTCTTATATGTCAATTGTATCTATATAAAGCTATTCTCCCTCATTTGAAATTCTTGCAATATAAACACTGGCCTTGTGGCGACTGTAAAAATAGGTACCATTTCTTCCCTTTCCTGTACCCATGTCCCTTCTGTGTAATTCTGAGGACCCTTCCACACTGGGCTCACTCATGTGACTGCACTGGGCAATGGGGTGCAGACAAACATGAAACATGCAGGGGCTTGAAAAGCACCCTGCAGGGTGGAGCTTGTGCTCTTCTGGAACCTTCTGGCATCATGTGTACAGGCCCCATCTAGACTACTGGGGGATGAGACCGAAGTGAAGCGCAAGTAACCAAACCAGCAGCCAACTGCAAGCACATGGTAATAAGCCCAGCTAAGAACAGCCCAAATTGTCAAGCAACAGAATTGTAAACGAAGTAAGTGGTGGTTGTTTTAAACCACGGTGTTTGGGGTAGTTTATTATGCAGCAAATATGAACAGGCCCCCTTCATTCCATTCTACTAAGGAGCATGCACAGGCTACCTTTCTTCCTACACAGCAAATCTCATCAGATGCCAATGGATTTCCATCAACTTCAACTAACATTTAAACTGAGACTGATAAAGTCCTGATGTACATGTGTGTTATATAATGTCCCATGTTATCCCTTCAGCTTTATCTCCTACTTCAAAGATTGTCCTTTTACTTGTCAGAGAATGTTATTATGTGTTTTTCTGTGCCTTTGCACTCAGGATCGACATGCTTATTCAAATCTGATCCTGAACACTATAAATAAGCTTTCTAAACTTAGCTTGCATCATCTCTTCAATATGGCTTTCCTTGAACTCCCAAAGTTCAACATCCCTCCTCGGGGCCTCGTTAATGGATTACCAGGCCATACTAACTATCTTATTTGTTGTTTATATCTGTCTCTCCTCCTAGACCTTTACTCCTTTAAGGACAGCACCATGTCTTTCTTCCCAAAGCCTAGTCCAGTGTAAGGCACTTAACTGATATTCACTGGTTCCCTAGAGAGGAAAAAATCCTGAGTGGAGTGGAATTACCCAAACATTACACAAGATAGAGCTGCTTCCTGCTGGAGAGGCCCCAAGAACTGAAAGCCACAGTGAGACAAGAAGACCGGGTAGGAGTATAATTACAAGTCCTCTCCAGAGAGACTGTGTAAGGTATCACGTCTGTCCCAAGAACTGGCAGAACAGTGCAATGAGATGCAAGAGCTCTGAGCCACTTAGGTGGCGATGGGAATTCAGTTTCCTTCTGCCCTGTTAATTGACATGATGGAGGAACTGGGTTGAGGGAGTAGCTGTGCTGGACTCCCAGGGCTCCTAATTAAAGAAATAGTCATATTTTACTCAATGCTGAGAGAAAGTGCTCTTCTCCCCTTGGGCTTGGCCTCCAGGGTACATTTTTTTTCAAATGTAGGCAAGAGCCAGTCAATAATTGCTATTTCTTCACTAATGAGCTGAGGAAAACTTTTGATCTGCAGAACACTCACCACCTTCACTCACAGATGTGCAACTGCCCCCCACCAAGCACCCAAAGACCTGCATGGAGCACTGCAAGTGGAAAGGGTGCAGGGACTTCAGGAAGACAAACGGAAGATGGAAGCCCTGTGACCCTGCCCCCCTGGCATAATGCACTATAAGCCCAACTGATCTATCAGGTGGTGCCAGCATGAAAGGTACTGCAGTTGAGAGGAAATGAAGTGAGGCTGAACAGACAGCACTCAATAAATGGTCCCAGTTTCCAGCTGATAAGTTGACTTATTTCACCTGTGTCTTCTCAGGTGAATGACTAATTTACAGTGGTGTGTAGAAGACGGCAGTTAATCTATGTTACAGTATTCAAATCTCCCTTCTTCTTGGGTAAGGTAGAGAAACTTTTTTTTTTTTTTAGTTATCACAAATATTAAGTCAGAAGGATTGTCAAAGGCCTGAGGCTGGAACTTGTCTTTAGAAAGCAGATTTATTTATCTACTTAGATTCTCAAGGCATAACTGAGTACTTTAAAAAAAAATCAGCTTTTATTCTGAATTCATAAAAGTAGCAGTGGGCTAAAGACAAATATAAAGGAACGCATGTAGCTTAAACTGAAGGGAAAGGATTTTCCTGGGCTCATGTAGAACAAAGGACTACAGTTTAAAGAATTGCTAGTCTTAAACTCCTATTTAAAGAGTCTCTAGGGAGTTCCCTGGTGGCCTAGTGGTTAGGATTCCAGGCTTTCACTGCTGCAGCCCGGGGTTCAATCCCTGGTCGGGGAACTGAGATCCCACAAGCTGCACAGCATAGCCAAAAGATAAAAATAAAAATTAAGCAAACCCAAATAAATTTGAGAGGCTGCAAAAATAAGTAAATAAATAAAAATTAAAAAAAAGAGTCTCTAGAAGAACCCAAGAACAGGGAAGATAAAAATAAGGACACTGGAGGATACTTTAGCCTCTGACACAATAGCTACAGCAACCAGCAAACACAGGCTAACTTCTAGCTAGAAAAATATAAAGCACATTAAAGGACTGTCTACTGCAGTTCACTCTACCCAACACATCATGTCAAGATTTCAACAAAAAAACTGCAAGGCGTATTAAAAGGCAAGGAAAAAAGAAAAGAAATAGTCTAAAACAAGAAAGCAAGCATCAGAACCAGACTCTGTTATGGCAGAGATTTTGGAATTACCAGACTAGGAATTTTAATTAACTGTGGTTAATATGGTATGGGTTCTAATGGATAAAGGGAATACGTAAGAACAAATGGATAATGTAAGCAGAGAAATGGAAACTTTAAGAAAGAATCAAGGACTTCCCTGGTGGCGCAGTGGTTAAGAATCCACCTGCCAATGCAGGGGACACGGGTTCGAGCCCTGGTCCGGGAAGATCCCACACGCCACGGAACAACTAAGCCCATGCACCACAACTACTGAGCCTGCGCAACTACAGAAGCCCGCGCGCCTAGAGCCCGTGCTCCGCAGCAAGAGAAGCCACTGCAATGAGAAGCCCATGCACTGCAACGAAGAGTAGCCCCTGCTTGCCGCAACTAGAGAAAGCCCGCACACAGCAACGAAGACCCAACACAGCCAAAAATAAATAAATTAAAATTAAAATTAAAAAAAAGAATCAAAGGAAATGCTAAAAATAAAAAACACTATATCAGAAATGAAGGATGCTATCAAAGGATGGGCTCAGTAAACTGGACGTGGCTGAAGAAAGAATCAATCATCAGTGAGCTTGAAGATACAGCAGTGAAACTTTCAAAACTGAAATGCAAAGAAAAATATGAAAAGAAAAACAATATCCAAGAACTGTAAGACGATTTACAAAAGGTGTAAATGCATATAATGGGAATACCAGGAGAAGAATGAGAGAAAAGAACAGAATATTTGAAGTAATAACGGATGAGAATCTTCCAAAATTAATGAGACAGCAAACCACCACAGATACAGGAAACTAAGAGATCATCAATACAAAATGGGATCAATACAAAAAAGAAAAAAGGAAAAAAAAAGCCTAGATCTAGGCATATTATATTCAAATTGCAGAATAATCAACATAAAATAAACCTAGACTTTACTAACAAAAACAAAAAGGGCTCTTGTACCTGGATATTTAAAAACCTTATTAACTCCTAAGTGAAAAGAAAAATACAAACTGAAATTACACAACTGTAAGGAAATGATGATAATCAAAACTACATATTAGAATCTATGGGATGCATTCAAAGCAGTGAGCAGAGGAAAATTCACTGCACAAAACACTTGTGAATGAAATGAAAGAATAAGAATAAATTAATTACTAGTTAAGAAAAAAAAACCTAGAAAAAGAAAAATAAACCAAAATGAAAGCATAAGGAAGTAGTGGAGATAAAAGCAGAAATTAATGAGGAAGGGACTTCCCTGGTGGTCCAGTGGGTAAGATTCCGCGCTCCAAATGCAGGGAGCCCAGGTTCGATCCCTGGTCGGGGAACTAAGATCCCACCTGCATGCCGCAACTAAGAAGTCCGCATGTCACAACTAAAGATCCCGCATGCTGCAACTAAGACCCGGTACAGCCTAAATAAATAAATAAAAAGAAATTAATTCCATTTTTTTCAAAAAACAAATAAACCACTAGCTTATTTGATGCACGAAATGAGAAACCAAATATACAAAAAATAAGAGGTGATGACCACTGAATCAAAAAATATTTTTAAAGTCACATAACCACTTTGCTGACCTCTATGTTAGATGAAATGAACAATTTCCTAGGAAAATACAGATTACCAGTGCTGACTCCATTCAGGTTAGAAAGCTTAAAACAGACTAATTCCATTAAAGAAATAAAGTTCCTAAGAAAACAAACCACTAAAAAGCACTCCACCCAGATGGTTTCACAAAGAATTCTACCAAATCTTCTAAAAACCACATAGTCTTAATGCTGTACAAATTATTCCAGAGCACTGAAAAGGAGGCAAAAATTCCTAATTCCTCTCATGAAGCAGCCATAATACTAATACCCAAACCAGACAGATGGTACTAAGAAACCACACATCAATTATTCATGAATACCAATGCAAAATTCTAAAAATACTAGCAAACAGAATCCAACAAAACATTAAGAAAATAATATACCATGGCCAATAAAATTCATTCTAGGGACACAAAATCTGTTGAGTATTGAGAAATTTATTAATATCATATACTATATTGATAAATCAGAGGAAGAGAATCACAATCCTCCTCATAGATGTTCAGAAAAACTTGCACAAAATACAATACCCATTCATGGTAAAACATTCAAGAACACAGGATACCTTCTCAATATGATAAAATATACAGTTGACCCCTGAACAACATAGGTTTGAACTGCATGGGTCCACTTATACATGGATTTTTTTTTTTTCAAACAATATGTACTACAACACTATACAATCTGCAACTGAATCCTTGGATGTGGAACCATGGATATGGAGGGCAAACAATAAAGTTATACATGGATTTTCTGTGTGGAGGGTTGGTGTCCCTAACCCCCACGTTGTTCAAGGGTCAACTGTACACCTTAGTTCTAAAGAACATTTATCTTAATGAATGGAAAAACAATAGGGGCATTACCTCTAGAACGAGGCAAGAATGCTCTCTATTATCATACTAGAGGTACAAGCCAATGCAATCAGACAATCAAAAACAATAAGAGGCATAAGAGTTGATAAACAAGCAAAGCTCACTCAGTTTGCAGATGATATGGTAGTATGCCTGGAAAATCCCAGAAAATAAATAATAAAATGAACTCAAAAAATGAAAGAATTCAGTGAAGTATCAAATTATAAAATCAAGATACAAAATTAGTAGCTCTCATATACAGAAATTGTGAAGAGAAGACATAATGGTAGAGAAAATTTAATTTACAATGTAAGATTAAATACTTAGGGAAAACCTAACAAGAATGTAGAAAACTTTTACAAAGCAAATTCTTAAACATTCCTGACATACACTAAAGTAGACTTGAACTAATCAGAAGACATTCCCTGTTCTTGGATAAGATGACTTAACATTATAGAGACGTTAATTCACCCAAGTTAATTTATAAATTATAAATTCAAGGCAATGCCAATAAAAATACCAACAAGCTACTTTTATGGAGTTGGACAAGATAATAGACAAGTACATATACCTCCCTCCCCGCACACACACATATACATACAAGAATACCTAGAAAAACACTTAAAAAGAAAAACCATGAGGGGGAACTAGTCCATCCAGACACTGAAACTTATTATAAAGCCTCTGATTTATAATTTAAACACTGTGGCATGGTGTGTGAACAAATAGACCAACAGAATAGAATAAAGTCCAAATTTAGACCCAATACATAAGGAATTCAGTATATGATAAAGGTGAAAAATCCCTGGGGTAAAGATGTACTTTTAAAATAAATGATGCTGGGTTAATATGGAAAAAAATAAAACTTAATCCTACCTCACACAATAACACAAAAAATCAATTCCAAGGTGTAGATCTAAATGTGTACACTAAAACAATAAAACCTATAGAAAAAAATGTGAAACATCTTCTTCCTTTCAGGGTAGGTAAATGCTTCTTACACAGGAACAGAAGAATGATGCCCATAAAGATTAGATGACATTCGATATGTCTGGTGTTGTGTTGTGCATTTGCTTTGTGTCTGTGTGGGAAATGGTGAGGTATTATTAACATTATGGTTCCCTACCTCCAAGATCCATTCCAAAAATAATTTTATTAATCCTAAGAATGTAACTGTGGAAATAAAATGGCTTTTCAGTCCTGTGTTGACAAAAAAAAAAAAAAAAAAGATTATGTGACATTAACATTAAGAACTCACTTCATCAGAAGACACCAATTAAAACACTGAAGAGACAAGCCAGAGTGGGAAAAATTACTTGCAAAACGTATCCAGCCATAGGGCCCACATCTGGAATATATAAATCAGTAAGAAAAAGGCAGGCAACTTTAGTATCATCTGATCCAACTCCATAAAATAGCCTGTTGAAAAACAAATTTGTACAACCACTTTGGAAAATTGGCATCATCTATGAAATATGCATCCCATGTGATCCAGTGATTTCAGTCCAGGGTATACACCCAAGAGAAATATATGCACTTATCCACTATCAGAAATACTAAAATATGCTCACAGCAGCATTATTTACAATAGCCCCAAGCTGAAAAGACAAATGTCCATCAACACGAACAGCTTAAATAAACGGAATAGTCAAACAATGGAACCCAATAAAACGTATTACTATCTAGAGGTCCTCACAAAAATACTGGGCAAATTAAGACAGACACTAAAGAATGTATACTGTGTGGCTCCATTTGCATAGGGTTCAAAAACAAAAAGCCAAGCCATGTTGTCAGAGTTCGAATATTAGTCACTTGTGAGGGGTAAGGAAAGGTTTGTTATGTGGACGAAGTGAGAAGGGGTTATCAGGAATGCGAGTAAAACATTTTTCTTGCCTGTTTACACGGATGTGTTCATGTGATAATTTAGCTGTACATATGTATGAGTTAAGCACTTTTCTGCATTTCAGTAAAACCTGTTTTAAATGTTACCACACAGGTATCATTACACAAACACTGCAGAAACAACTGTGGCATTAAAATAAAATAAACGTGCACAGACTGTACAACCCAGCAATTTCATACTCCTGGAATAACTCAGCAACGCTCCAGAAGGCATGTACACAATTTCTTAAAGCAGCATTGTTCCTAACTGGGAAAAGTGGAAATAGTCCAGCAACTAACTGTACATCAGCAGTAGTTAAACGAATTGTGGGATGAAAATACAAAAGAAACTACAGCCACATTCAACGTGACTCTCAAAACACCCCTACTACTAATAATCTGGACCCTGTACATTTAACTTGAACTTTGCAATGACGTTCTAACAGGTTTCTGTTTGCATCTTGTCCCTCTATTTAGCCTATCAACCCATAAGCCACTATGTTCCTCTAAAAACAGAAATTGAATGGTTGTCACTTCTCTATCCAAAATCCTCCACTGACTTTCCACACTGAGAAAGAAAGGCAAAGTCCTTCCAGTTAACCCACAAGATGCTGCAGTGAACAGGACCTCAATCCAGCTCTGACCTCAACACCTTCTGCAACTCCCAAGCTTGCCTGACTCCAGTCACACTGGCCCCTCTGTCCCAAGCAAAATTCTTTTTCATGACCTTTGAATTGCCGAGGGTGCTCTTCCCCACATTACATACAACACGGTGCACACTGGCAGTGAATTTACATCTCTGCTCAAATGCCCCCTTAAACGAAAGGCTTTCCCTATCCATCCAACAGTTCCACTGAACCCCCGCATCCCTCTCATCATCACCATGCTTAAATTTCCCAGCACTGAACTGACCACCATCTGATATACAATATATTTACTCATTTGTTTATCACGTGCCTTAATCCCAAGTAGAATGTGATCACCATGAAGGCAAAAATCCTGACTCACTGCTATAGATTCAGGGCACCAAACAGGGCCTGACATAAGAGAGTATGGACTCAAAACACAAGCACTACTACTTGTTAATGAGCTGACCTCACACAAGCACCCTTAAACTTCCTTGCCTCAGACTGCCCATATGCAAAAGAGAGTTACTGGTGGTACCTACTTCTTAGAGCTTTTGTGAAAACTAATACACTTATTTCAGCACAAGTCAAGAAGGAATGTTTAAGTACATCAGGGATTTGAAATACAATTTAAAAACATGGTTTAAGGATTTTTAAAACCCATATCCAACAATTAAAAGTATAAGTAGATTATACCCACACATGTAGCAGTTCTCCAACCTAATGACCAGAGGTATGGGTTACAGATAGCATCCAGCTGGGTACAGCGGAACCCTCCTGCCACCAATAAAACAATTATTAAATAGATTAAACAATCAAATATCCAAAGTAGCTTAAACCAATAATCAGTTTTATTTTTTCTCATGTAATAGGAAGTCTGGAAACAATAAATCCAGGACTAGTGCAGACACTCAAAGAAGCCAAGGGGGAAGCCAGGATCATTGTGATTTTTCTGCAGTTATCTCCCCCTTCAGCCTGTGGCTTGCATCCTCACGGTCATAAGATGCACCTTTAACACAAGATACTGAATCTCTTTTCAAGGTGAGAAGTAATGAGAAGAACAAGGGAAAAAAAAAAATGTAGAGAAGAATCTAGGTAAGAATGACTCTTTTTCAAGAGCTTTTTTACAGCCCATACAGTGATATCTGCTTATTTGTCAATGGCCAGGCTGTGGACATGGACTGTACTAGCTGCAGGAAAACCTGTAAGAGATTTTTAAAAATAGCACACCTTACTAATCAGACAAAACTTGGACTTTCTTGATATAAAAAAATATAAGATACTGAAGGAGCAACTATATGTTACTCTTGGCTGGATGGGAGGCCAAAAATATTCCAAAGGATGAATCTGATGAAGACATCCTGCTCTGATCACAACTGCATTGGAATTAGATACTTGTAACAAACAGGTACTAAAAATACCCACATGTTACACAGCATGTAACACTATTCTAAAAAATTCCATCGGTCAAGTTGTCCAAAAGGAAATGAACACATATCAAGAATGAAATTATAATAAAAATACTATATACAAACCTTCTGTGATGAGGCATAAGGGTTATTTGGAAGAGCATAATCTTAAAATTAAAGACTTAAAAATTCATGAGCTGGGGTCCACTTTCATGATGAAAGACTGATAAGTGCAATTCCACATTTACTAAGAAATCCCACTGGGGAGTGAATTCTCATACGCACAAGTGACAGGAATGTGGATGAAATTATCTCCACATAGGGATTGTCTGCAGTGTGGGTTCTCATGTGTTTCCTGAAAGAATTACACTGATTATAATTTTGAAGTTTTAAATAGAAATTTCTTCTAGTGTGAGTACCCACATGTTTCATAAAAAATTGAGGGATTGTTGGCTAAGGTTTCTCAACCTCAGCAATATTGACATTTTGGGGCACATAATTTCTCTCTCTTGGGGGAAGCCCCTGTCCACTGCAGGATATTTAACAGCATCCCCAATGTTTCCCAAAACATGCCAGTGGCACCTCCCCAGTTCTGACAACCAAAAATGTCTCCAGACGTTGCCAAGTGTCTCCCGGGGAGCAAAGTTATCCCCAGTTGAGAACCACTGCTGTAGACCAAGGACTGGCAAGTTTTTTCTGTAAAGGGCCAGACAGTGAGTATTTTAGACTTTGTCGGCCACACATGGTCTCTGGCACATATTTTTCTTCTTAAAAATGCAACAACTATTCTCAGCTTGCCAGCTGTACAAAAACAGACAGCTGGCCATAGTTTGCCCACCCGTTACCGACTTTCCCATGTTCCTTATTTCATAGGTTTTTCTCTTCAGTGTGATTTCTCTCATGAGGAATACAGTGAGACCAGGAAAGGTCTGTCCAGTCTTGGAATTTACAGAGATCCTCCCTGGTGGGCTTACTCTTGTGCCAAGAAGGTACAAGGTGATGCTGAAGTCATTTTGACATTAAATATCAGACTAGGGTTTCTCCCCCTAAGTTCTCGTTTGTTGAGAGCTAAACATACACTGACGGCTTCTTCACACCACAAACACGTTTTCCCACCTATCTTGAGTTCTCACACTATCTCCAAAGTGATGTGGAAAAACCCAAGTCTTTCCACAGTTATTACACAAATTGGATTTCTCCCAAGTTAACACATATCTTTTGTGCCCAGTGAGATGAGCTCATCAAGGCTTCCTGCCTTCCTTACACCTGCCAGGTTCCCTTCCAGTCTGTGCTCTCGTGTTTCTCTTTAAAGAGATGTGTCACTGGAGCCTTTTCCACACTGATGACGTGAAGAGCTTCTCTCCCCGGTGCGTCTTCACGTGACTCCTGAGGGACGAGTGATCACTGAAGGCTTTCCCGCAGGCCAGGCACTCGTAGGGCTTCTCGCCGGTGTGTATCCTCCGGTGCACATTAAGGTTCGAGCCAATGCTAAAGGCCTTCCCACAGTGATCACACTCGTAAGGTTTCTCTCCTGTGTGACTCCTCATGTGTGTCTTAAGGGTAGACTGGTTTCTGAAGGCTTTCCCACACTGTCTGCATTCGACGCGCTTCTTTACGAGATGAATGCTCATGTGCCTCCTCCGCGATAAATAATCACCGAATACCTTACCGCAGGCGGCACACTCGTAGCGCCTCTCTTGAGTGTGTATTTTTCTGTGCGCAGTTAGGTTGGAGCTTGCACTGAAGGCTTTCCCACAGAGATCGCACCCATACGGTTTCTCTCCAGTGTGGGAATTCATGTGTGTCTTAAGGATGGACTGGTTTCTGAAGGCTTTTCCGCACTGTCTACATTCAACAGGTTTCTTTACAATGTGAATTCTCATGTGTTTTCTCCGTGACAGGAGGTCCCCAAAGGATTTCCCACACTCTTTACACTCGTATGTTTTCTCTACCATGTGGTTCTTCTTGTGCAAGTTAAAGTTGGACTTCCATCGGAAGGCTTTTCCACACTGTGTGCATTCGTAGGGTTTCTCTCCAGTGTGGTTCCTGACGTGCTCTTTGAGATGTGAAGGATGCTGGAAAGCTTTCCCACAGTCGCGACATTCGTAGGGTCTCTCTCCAGTATGTGTTCTTCTGTGTGCAATGAGATGGCAGCTCCTGCCGTATGCCTTCCCACATTCATCACACTTGTAAGGTCTCTCCCCAGTGTGAACTCTCATGTGTATCTTCAGTGAGGAGAGGGTTCGGAATGCATTTCCACACTGACTGCAGTCAAAGGGCTTCTCTGTGAGGTGAGTTCTTGCATGACTCCTAAGAGCTGAGGGGTCATTGAAAGCTTTACCACAGGCATTGCACTCATAGGGTTTCTCCCCAGTGTGTATTCTCCTGTGCCGTGTAAGGGAAGCACTCGTGGTGAAGGCTTTTTGGCACTGATGACATTCATGCATTTTCCTCCCATTGTAAATGTTCACATGTTGGGTTACATGGGATCTGTTCTTGAAAGTCATGCCACAGTCCCGGCGGTGATAAGGCCTCTTGCTAGTGTGCCTTCCCATTTGCTGAGTAAGGTGAGCACCCATGCTGAAGACGTCAAACAGGTTAGCATATTCACTGGATTTCTCTCCAAGCCGACTGCTTTCCTGTTGATGAAGAGGGAGTGTTGACTAAGGCATTTCCCATATTCATTACATTCCTAAGACTATCCCCACATAAACTGGCATAGAAGCACATCATTATGACTAATAATGTCATACTTTGCAATGCAAAAGTACTGCTCCTGCCTCATTTGGACTCCAGCAAAGAAAACAAGTGAACACTATGCCCTGAGGCTCCATGTGTATAACTTTCATAAAGCTTTTTGCATATACTTTGTTAACTGTTTAAAACTAAATTAAGCTCCAACACTCAACATCTGAGACATAGTTATAGAAATATTTACTCACTGGAACTTTAAGTGAAGAGGTTTGGGGCCAGGTTTTAGAGTTTTCCCCAAATCAGTAATATTCAGTGTCTCTGACACTGTTTCCTCTTGGGGACCTGCCTGGCTTTGAGCTGCTTTTCTAACTCAGGCTGCCCCTGTCCTCTCCCAATATGGAAGATCCAGAATTATCCCAAGGAAATCTTACCATTGTCACACCATTAGATGTTTCCTTCCCAAAAATATCTTCCATAAGAATTGACCATTTGGTTTTAGATGGAGTCTCCCAATCTGAAACAAATTGGGAAAATATTAACTTGCTGGAGAAAGAAAATGGTGGGATGATGGTGACAAAAACAGAGGTGGCCTTCTTTGCAAATACTAACCTTAAAGAAGGAAAGGGAATATGAAAGGGGAGAACACACATGAGTAAAAATGACTGAAAAATCTGGCTATGTGTGTGAGATATTTGGCAATGACAAGGGTAGAAATTTAAGCTGACTCACTAAGAAGCACCTCTTCAAAGAATGACATTGATAATGACATTAAGAGTGTGATCAGGAATGTTGAGTAGGAAAGAATGGGACAAAGAACCCATTTGGACACATGTCGAATTTAAAGACGAAGGGACATGGAGACCAAAAGAATCGTGAGAGGATGGAGGGACAGTGAAAGAGAAAGAGCATTTTCAGATTTCCCTAGGTGACGTTTCCTAACGCATCTCTGTCATCCCAATCACTGGAGAGAGCAGATTCTCAGAAACACTTGTGTCTGCCTGGTGCTTACCGGGACAAGGGCCTTGGTGAAGTTCCTGCTCCTCTGTCCTCAGCTCCTCTTCTTGCTCCAAGTGGGAGATGAGGCTGGGTTTGCTCACCTGACACCCTACTCACGGGGAAAGACACATGTTGAGGGAGGATCGTGCAGAGGACAACCCCTTCCATTAGTCTGGGGTCAGTGTTTTGGTCTTCAGTGCTCTGAAGATGGACAAGTCTGACTTAGGAGCAGCAAAATGATGGTGCCACATTTCTAAGGAACACAGTGAAAGGCTTCCATAAAACACAAAACCACAAATACCCACACATTTTGCCCTTCAAAAGAATGAGGATTTTTTTTTTTTTCTTTTTGGCCGCGGCACACGACTTGTAGGATCTTACTTCTCCAACCAGGGGCTGAACCCGTGCCCTTAGCAGTGAAAGCTCAGAGTTCTAACCACTGGACTGCTAGGGTTGAGGCCGTCTTAACTCAGAAAGCTATGCCCAAGCTCAGATACACTTGACAACCTCCAAGGGCAATGCAATGGACAGGTCTCAATATCCAAGGTACCATCAGGGCAGGCACCAGGTCGGCTTGTTCATAACTGTGTTCCGAATCCCCACACAGTTCCTAGGTCACAGCAAGTACTTACAACAAAGACATTTCATTCATGAACGAATAAATGAAGAAATGCCACCAGCCTTACCCACTGAGGCAAGGTTGCTATAGTTCTCCAGCATCACATCTTTGTACAGTTTTCTCTGAGAAGAATCCAGCAAGGGCCACTCCTTCTCAGTGAAGTCCACGGCAACATCCTGGAAAGTCACTGATTTCTGAAACACCACACACATTTGGGGTCAGTGAGAACCCAGCCTATCTGTGTTCAAAGATGGCTGAAGCTAAAGATTACACAGGAGAGACTCTAAACACAGGATTTTCAATATGGGGATCTGGGGTCTAAACATTTACTCTAGAGGTCAGTCCTCAGATGTTTTCTCTTCCAATGAGAAATCTTATGAGATAATCTCATTGCTTCAAATGCAACTCTGACATGGGATCAAACCTGCTTAAACTCCAAACCTGGCCTGAGAGCTTTGAGCTATACTATGAGAGAAACACCTGTTATATAAGTCATTTCCCCTAACATCCCTGATACCAGGACAGCCTCACCAACTTCTCCAGCTCTTCCTCTTGCACCCTGATCATGCATCGATCAGCCTGGATAAAGATCTAAAAGAATCCTAACATGTGATGTTGGGGGCATTCTAGGGAAGTGCCTCCTCCACCCTCAGGGGCCTTGAGATCCTTGGTGTACCTGGGAACCAACACTGGTTGATGTATGAGGCTCCAGGCCATTGTATGCAAACAGCTCCACATCCTGGGGACAGGAATGGTCTTTTGAAGAAAGAGGAATTTCTGACTCATGGACATAGGCAGGCTCCTGGTTGGACATAGCTAGAGAAGAGAGGACCCATGAGGATTAAAGCCCACCTGACATTCGCAGATCAGGAAACGGTCTCACACTAACAATATGTGTGCAGTGCACATGCCCCAATCTCACACTCCCTCACACACACTGTTGTACAACAAGCCAGAGAAGCCCTGCTCTACTCAAGGACAGGAAAAAGGGTGGTGGGCCTACATAGCCATAAAGATAATGATATATATTCTCAATTTATGGGTAAAGAAATAAAAGCTCTGCGATAGAGCTGTTACTTCATCCAGACTTATCAAAATAATAAATGGGATGCCGCAGGGTTACCAATTACCAGTATCCCTCCTTACACACCAACTACAAACACTCCCTGCCTCACCCAAACTCACAAAGACCCTGAATCAGACACAGTCACCTGGGGAGCTCTCAGAACTTCGCTCCCACCCTCGTTCAGTTCACGTATCCTCCTCCACTTCTAACCTGGCAGCCCTCCCACTAGCTGTGCACATCCTTGCCCTCAGTGAAGGGGCAGGGGCCACTGAAGCTTGATTTCTGAGGGCATTCATCACCCGAAGAACTTACCACATGTGGGAGACAGACCAAGAGCTGCCATCCTGCGAGAATGATAGTAAATTTGCCTGAACGAAAGCAGGGCACTGGCACCAGAAAGCTACTCTCTCGCTCTCATGGGACTCTTGGAGCAGGCATCTGTAGTAAATGAGAAAAAGACTACTAGGTGTAGCCAAAGGCTTTCTGTCTCTCCCACTAACAGGACAATTCTGACTTTTGCTTTTCAGCGTTTCCTCTTTGGAGCAGCTTGTCTCAGCTTGGGCCTTAACCTAGCTTAGGTAAAACCTCCAGGCAATGTGGTGGAGGTCCCTGACCTACCTCGGGTAAGTTCAGATTCACTCTCTCAAGTAATTTGTCCCCAGTTACAATTCTGTTAAACTCTGTCACTCATTGAACACTTGGGTCCCAGACCTCTTCAACTTCAAGGCATAGTCCTCCTGGCTTAGGATGGCTCCAGCATCCATGAGGACTGGTCCATCTGGACCATGTGTTCTGATCGCCAATGCCTTTTGGCCCCCCACTCCACACCAACATACACACCTGTGGGCCACAGCCCAGGCCTTGTCATCACCAGAATCAGATTCACTTCACAAACAATGATTCAGAAATTTGCTCTCTGGACAAAACCTCCTACACAACATTCTTCTCACATAAACTCTACCACTTAGAGGGGATTCCAGGCCACCCAGGCTTCTACCACCTTGCTCCCTAACAGCAAATTCTTCTTCATTGCCCCACCTATTCAGCTGAGAGATCCATCATGATCCATCACTTCTACAAAGTTTTGTCCAAATTCCTTTAATCCTCTACCTAGTATACCCCCAATGAGCAGAAGACCAGTCTGGGATGATTCCAACCATCTGTTTCCTCCCTGAAGGTACTTGGAAAGACCAGTCTGCACACACCCAGTCACACCAGCAGCTTTCAAAACCCAGTCACTAACCTTGAAGGAGCATCTACACTAAAGAAAAGCATAAGTGGTAATCCAATCTTCCAATCTCCCCCAAACCATGTAAAAATCTCACCAGTTTTTCTAAACCCAAAACTGTCTTACATGACCCTTGCTTTCAGCAAATAATCTTGCATTTCATTTCACAGTAATCACAACTAAAAAAACATAACTCAGCAAAGAACTGGAAAATGAAACTTAAAAAATACTTTCATTTATAATAGCATAAAACATATAAAGCACATAGGAATAAACCAAATAAAAGCTGTGAAACCATGCTGGAAGAAATAAAAAACCTAAATAAGTGAGGAGCTATATCATTTTCAAGGGCTGCAAGAGTCAATATTATTAAGGTATTCACTCTCCACAAATTCATCTGCAGATACAACGCCGTCATCACCAAAATCTCAGCAGGTTATGTTCTAGACATTGACAAACCAAATCTAAAATGGGTACCAAAATGCAGAAGATCTCAAAGAGCCAGAACAATGTTAAGAAAGAAAAATAAACTTGGAAGATTCATACTACTAACTTTACTACAGTAATGAAAAGCTGTTGGAATAAATATAGACAAAAAGGTCAATGGAACAAAACAGAAATAGACCTACACGTGCATAGTCAAATGATTTTCAATAAGGGAATAAAGAAATTCATTAGGGAAAGTTGTCTTTTTAATAAATAGTGCTGAGACAGCACCCTTCTATAGTCAGTAGATGGGATGCTGCCCAATTCATAAATCGCCTAAGAAAGCCAATTAGACCTTCAAATTAGGAAAAAAACAAGGTGCTGCAAGAACTTAATGGACAAAAAGGAACTTTGACCTCCATTATCACTGCATACACAAAAATTTGAATTAAAAAAAACCTTTTTGAGATAAATCAGACACCAAAAAGTAAAATCCACAGAGAACACTTTAACAACATTGAGTTACACAACAATATTTTAGACTAGACACAAATATAACTAAACATTTTAAAAAATCAATAAATTAAACTTTACCAAAATTAAAAATTTCTATTCATCAAATAATATTATTAAGGAAATAGGGGCTTCTCTGGTGGCATAGTGGTTAAGAAGCCGCCTGCCAGGGCTTCCCCGGTGGCGCAGTGGTTGAGAATCTGCCTGCTAATGCAGGGGACACGGGTTCGAGCCCTGGTCTGGGAAGATCCCACATGCCGCAGAGCAACTAGGCCCGTGAGCCACAATTACTGAGCCTGCGCGTCTGGAGCCTGTGCTCCGCAACAAGAGAGGCCGCGACAGTGAGAGGCCCGCGCACCGCGATGAAGAGTGGCCCCCGCTTGCCGCAACTGGAGAGGGCCCTCGCACAGAAACGAAGACCCAACACAGCCATAAAAAAAAAAAAAAAAAAAAAAAGACAAAAATGTAGTTCCTAGAGGCTCTCATTAAAAAAAAAAAAAAAAAAAAAAAAGAAGCCGCCTGCCACTGCAGGGAACATGGGTTCGAGCCCTAGTCCAGGAAGATCCCACATGCTGTGGAGCAACTAAGCCCATGTGCCACAACTACTGAGCCTGAGCTCTAGAGCCCGCAAGCCACACTACTGAGCCCACGTGCCATAACTACTGAAGCCTGTGTGCCTAGAGCCCGTGCTCCGCAACAAGAGAAGCCACGACAATGAGAAGCCCAGGCACCACCTGCTGCAGCTAGAGAAAGCCCGCGCACAGCAACAAAGACCCAAAACAGCCATAAATAAATAAATAAATTTATTTATTTTTTTAAAAAAAGAAAGAAAATAAACAGGCAAGCCACAGATTGGGGAAAAAAGATATTTGCAGTACGTACACCTGACAAAGAATTCACATTCAGACTACATAAAGAACTCCTACAAAACAATAATAATAAAAAATAAAAAATAACTCAGCAAGGGCTACACTTAGACACTTCACAAAATTTAATGAGTGAGCAACAATAAGCATGACAAGTTACTCAAAATCATTAGTCATCAGATGGATGCAAATTAAAACTAATGGAATAACATTTTAACCCACCAGAGCAGCCAAAATTAAAAGACTATCAACACTAAATGGTGGCAAGGATACAGCACACCCAAAACTCTCATATAATAAAGGTGGGGGTGTGAAATGGTTCAACCACTTTGGAAAACAATGCGCCAGTTTTTTAAAAAGTATACCTACCATTTGACTCAGCAATTCCACTCCTAGATATTTACCCAAGAGAAAAATTTTAAAACATGTCCACAAAGATTCATATAAAAATGGTCATAGCAATCTGATTCTTAATAGCCCCAAAGTGTAAACAATCTAAATATCCATCAACAAAAGAATGAATAAGCAAACTGTGGTATGTAGAGTGGAATACTACTCAGCAATGAAAAGAAACTACTGAGACACACAACATGGATGAACTTCTATAATGCCGACAAAGAAGCGAGACCAAAAAAAAAAAAAAAAAAAAAAGCTCTATAACTCCAATTCCACAAATAGGTAAAATTTATTAAGGTTGATAGCAATATGTGTTTGTTTAAGTCAATAGAAGGAAAGAAGTTGGTTGCCTCCTTGCAGGAATATGATATGGTGGTAGAATGAGAAGCAAGAGGGAACTTTCTGGGGCAACTGAAATATTTTATTATCTTTTTCAGTTAGTGGCTATACAATGTACACCGTGTCAAAAAATTCATCAAACTGATCACCTGAGATATGTGCATTTTCTTGAACGTAAATTATACTCTACTTTAAAAAAGTTAAGTGGAGTCTTTCTTACTTTCCTGTCTCCAGTTACACAAAAATTCCTCCCACAACTGACCTATGACTCCAATTACCAGTAAGATGTCTGCCCTCCCTCCCTTCTAAAGCCAACCTCTTCAGATCTGCCTCGACTACACTTAGCCCTCCCTCCAGAGCAAAAGCTTATAAAGACAGTCCACACTATCTCCCTAATTCAGTGTACCTAATGGCAATTACCATCATCTCCATCTTCACAGAAAATACAATTCCTCAGCAAAATTTGGTGTATATTTTCGAGAATCATTCTCTTTCTAGGCTTCTATATAACTCTCTCCCTGGTTCTCTCTCTACTTCTCTTGATACTCTGTCAAGGTTTTTTCAGAAGGTCTCCTTCCACCATTAAAGGCTGAATTTGCTCAAGAATCAGCCCTTACCCTATTGCTCTTCATACTCTGTGCTTTGCCAAGGCTTCCCTTAATGTCCCTTAATTTTCATCTCTAACAGTCAAGGTCCAATATGAAGTCGAAATCATATTCTCACTGCCTACTAATAGCCACCAAAGAACATCTCATACAAAAGCCTGTTGAGCCTGTGTTTCTGGGCTCAACAAAGAGAATCAGTAGCCAGCTCTCTGGCTGCTCACAAGAGGGAGGGGGGTATGGGGATATATGTATACATATAGCTGATTCACTTTGTTATACAGCAGAAACCAACACAACATTGTAAAGCAATTATACTCCAATAAAGATGTTTAAAAAAAAAGCTGCAACTTAACTGCTCCAGTCCACAGCTCTAATCACTTAGAAACTAAAGAAAAATCCACACAACCTTCTTCACATTACAAATTTAAGTTATTATCTTCATATGAAAAAACTTGGCTTTCTCTGTTAGCTGACTCTCTTTCTCCTACAAAACCTGTCACAATGTATTTTTATGTTTTTACTTCCTTGTTTTTATTTCCTTGTTTTATACTCTGTTTCCTAAACTATATAGTAAACTAGAAGAGTGCACCACTGTACTCAGGTCCTAATCCACTGCCCGATATTAAGTAGAAAATGAAGGGGGGTGGGGGCAGAAAAGGTCAATGAATAGAGAACAGACTGGTGGTTGCCAAGGGGGAGGGGTTTGGGGGAGGGATAGAGTGGGAGTTTGGGGTTAGCAAAAGTAAGCTTTTATATACAGAATGGATAAACAACAAGGTCCCACTGTATAGCACAGAGAACTATATTCAATATCCTATGATAAACCATAATGGAAAAGAATAATAAAAAAAGTATATACATGTATAACTGAATCACTTTGCTGTACAGCAGTAATAAACACAACATGGTAAATCAATTATACTTCAATAATAAAATAAAGTAGATGATTTAAAACTCTTGTAAAAAAAGTCAATGAATTCTACCTCTTACACCACGTGTCTCCAAATCATTTAACTTTCTCCAATTCAACACCCAGCAATAGTCTGGATCATATATGCTGGACCATAAAAAAGTCTCAAACTTAAAAAGATAGCAAATGTACTAGATTAGAAATTAATAACAGTAAGATGTCTAAAAAATACTCAAATATTTGGAAGTTAAAGACACACAAATAATTTTATGTAGAAGATGAAACAAGGGAAACTTAATATTTTATACTACATGAAAATGAAAATACAACAAATGAAAACTTGTGAAATGAGGTTAAAGTCATTCTCAGAAGGAAATGTATACAGTTAAATGTCTACATTAAAAAGTGGACAAGCACACTGAAAATCAATGAACTACACTTACGAAAAAAAAGAAAATTAGGGTTTTCCAGGATAAACCATAAATTAGGCCAAACACAATTCTCAACCAATTTTAAGACAAATAATAGCAAAATATATTCTCCAACCACAATGGAATGAACCTAAAAAACAATGATAGAGGGAAAACTGGAAAATTTACAAATACATGGAAATGAAACAACACATTCTCACACAACCAACAGGACAAAGAAGGAATCACTGGGGAAATTAGAAAAAACTTTCAGACAAATGAAAACGGAAATATAACACAGCAAAATTGATGGGATGCAATGAAAGCGGCGCTCAGAGGGAAATTTATAGCAGTTAATACCTACATTAAAGAAGAAAGATCTCAAACAACCTAACTTTACACCTTAAGCAACAAGATAAGAGCAAACTAAACCTAAAGGCAGCAAAAGAATTAGAACAGAGATAAATGAAATGGAGAGCAGAAAAACTAGAATCAACAAAAGTTGGTTCTTTCAAAAGATCAACAAGATAACTAAAATCAGAAGTAAAAGTGGGGACATTACTACCAACCTTACAGAAATTAAAAAGACTCTAGGGCTTCCCTGGTGGCGCAGTGGTTGAGAATCTGCCTGCCGATGCAGGGGACACGGGTTCGAGCCCTGGTCTGGGGGGATCCTGCATGCCGCGGAGCAGCTGGGCCCGTGAGCCACAACTACTGAGCCTGCGCGTCTGGAGCCTGTGCTCCGCAGCGGGAGAGGCCGCGATGGTGAGAGGCCCGTGCACCGCGATGAGGAGTGGCCCCCGCTTGCCGCGGCTAGAGAAAGCCCTAGCACGGAAACGAAGACCCAACACAGCCAAAAATAAATAAATAAATAAATAAATAAATAAATAAATAAATAATAATAATAAAAAGTCTTTCCAAATTTGATAAATGAATAACTAATTGTAAAAAAAAAAAAAAAAAAAAGACTCTAAAAGGGTGTTCCCTAGTGGCCTAGTGGTTAGGACGCCGGGCTTTCACTGCCAGGGCCGGGTTCAATCCCTGGTCAGCAAACATCCTGCAAGCCGTGAGGCATGGCCAAAAAAAAAAAAAAAAAACCACAACATTATAGAAATAGAAAAAATATTTTAAAAAATAAAAATAAAGAGAATACCATAAACAACTGTACACCAACAAATTAGGTAATCTACATAAAATGGACAAATTCCCAGAAACATACACTTTACCAAAATGGACTGGAGAAGAAATAGAAAATCAACAGACCCATAACAAATAAACAGGCGCAATCAGTCATCAAATTCTCCCAACAAGGAGAAGTCCAGGACCAGATGACTTCACTGGTGAATTCTACCGAACACTTAAAAGAAGAATTAACACCAATCCTATTCAAACTTTTCCAAAAATAGAAGAGGTAACATTTTTCTAACACAATCTTTACGGCCAGCATTACCCTGATACCAAAACCAAGATAGCACAACCTCAAACATCTTTGAACTCCTAAAGAGACCAAGCTACCTGGAGACCAAGCTACCTGTATACACGTTAAGCCTGGGGTGGTGTTTAGACTCTATGTCACTGATAGGTTGTCTGGTTCTCAGTCAATGCCACATTATTCTCTATGAGATTCAAAGAAGTGACCAAAGCAGGCAGCTTTTATACCTTTCAGACAAAGAAACAATAAATTTGTGAAGAATTGACAAGACAAAGTTTGGGCTTGAGGTAGTAAATTGGTAAAGAAGTAACAAATTTTGTTTATACAGCCTTCTCAGCTCTGAACTTCATATCTATCTCTGGAGATAAGGATGTCTCTTTGCCTTCTGGTACAGGGAAGTTACTTTTCACACGGGAGATTTATTTCCTACTTTCAGGGTAGCAAAAAAGGGTCAGAGTGTCCTTCTTATGCCAACTGTTTCTTATGTAACTTTAATTCAAAATAATCAATATGCCAAAGTGGCATATTTTGGGGCATCTTGCCCTGATCTCCATCACTGCTAATCCATATGTCATAGTTACCCCAGTCATTTATTGTTTGGCTGAATTAATCCTTTAGCAGTTTTAGGTTTTTTTTCATATAGGTGATTATCAAATCTCATCTGAATTTATGCTGATTTGTTATACATATCAGCAATTTCTGACATACAGCAAAGCGATTCAGTTATACATATGCCAAGCACAGTACCTCACACATAGAAATTACTTTCAAAATACTGAATGAAGAAAAGGATATATGAATAGTAAAATCAAGTTCAAATGATAAAAGTTAAAAAAAAAATCACATTACTTTAGTATCTTCCGGTATCTAGGACAATGTGTCACTCATCAGTTTTTCTTTGTCAAAAATATTGGATATTCTCAAATATTTTCTTTTGCAGATGAAATTTAGAATCAGCTATACTATTTGTATAATGTATTTTCATTTTCATTAATGTCTTGATATTTTAATGTCTTCATTTTCTAAGTGTTTCTAGATAGGCACATCAATTTATTGAAATGATCTTACGTTAAAATGTTTAGAATATTTCCAATTTTTCACAAGTAGAAAAACAACACTTGGAAGAAATATTTGCAGCTAAATTTTTGCAGTTTTTTTCAAGTTTTTCCTTAGAACGAATTTCTAGATAGCGAAATGTTTAGTCAACATTTATGACTAAACATTTAGTAAGTGTTGCCAAATGCTCTCCAAAACTGCGTTATCTGCAGTCTCTTTAGCTACACACATATTTATCATACGCTAGAAAAAAACACTTGTTTGCCAAGGTGATGAATTATGTTCTTTTCAAATTAAAAACTGAGTAGGGATGTAAAATACTGTAGAACACAATTTTATAGCTTGTTACCTAGAAAATAAGGGGCAAGCTGTTTAATTCCTTGAGCTGTAATTAAATGTTACTGAGCACCAGTCTTACCTTTTTTCTAGAAATATGAACAAACCAGATGTAATAAAACACAATTGGAAAAATGTAATACTCCTGGGGACAACTTATGAAACTGGGTGAAGTAATAATAATAAAAGTAGTTGCATTTCTCTTTGAAAGGTTTACAAAGGGAGTGAACAGCACTGCCACTGGTGGGAACCCAGGTCCCACCTCATGTTAAGTACGATCCAGTGTTGGGTTTACCTGAACCCCACAGAAAACCAATCAGATGGGCCTTATAGCACCATCAGAGGTGCGCAAACAGGCTCAGAGAGTTTAAGTAACTGCCAGAAAATTGCATAGCAGGTGGCAGGGGTGAGACCTGGGCTCTAATTTCTTTAACTGCCAAGCCTGAGTTCATTCCTCCCTTTGGAGGTGGCAGTGGGGGCATAGTTTTATTTGATAAGTACCACCTGTGTGAGAACAGTGAGGATTCTCAGAGATTCAAGAATACTACATCAGCTGATGTAGTAGATTCTCAACAAATATTAGCTCCCTTCTCTTTCCCCTTTTGCAGTGAGGAAATACACAAATGTTAACCATCTTTTATTCATTTCTAGATACCAGGGTACTTGTCTCCAAATGAGATCAGGTGCTGCCACCTTCTGGGTATAAAGAGGTATTGCAAGCCTTCTGAGGTCGAACTTGGAACAGACATTAGCCTTTCTCAAGTAGAGGATTCTCACTTACAAAGCTCTTTCTGGATCACTGTGCCTTTGGGTTCCAGCATCAGATTACTGAGGAGAGACTCGATAAGCTAAAAAAAGAGGTTCAGAGTCACTGAAGAACAAGGTCTCCACCCTCACCTCCCACTTATTCCTCTATTCTCAATTTACAAATTTCTGCTCAAGTTTCTGTTCCCCAACTTTTCTTGCCAACATCAATAGCAATGCTACAAATAACAACATAAGCATGCTTACTATGTACAAAGTATCTCCTGAGTCTTTCCAGGGACTCTCATTTAATTCTCACAACTTCCCCAGGAGGTAAGCAGTATCCTGAGAAAAGTGGGGCATGTACTGAAGGGTTAGGTCATGTGACCAAGGTCACAAAACAGGGGCTAATGAACCTGATTCCAGAGCCACACATGTCCCCTCTCAAGGTGACCTCTCTGCATGTGAACTCCCTGACACCAAATCAGGAAACAGCTTTTTCCTGATTCTTGTCTTGCTTGATCTCCTCAATACATGATCCTGCCCACTACCAACCTCTCCTCTCTCCCTCTTCCTGGGGAGCCTCTGCTCTTGGCCACTGTGCATCAATCCCAAGGTTGTCCCCCTCCATCTCTGGTTGCTCTTTTTGAGAATCCTGCTTGTGGTCCTTCCTCCTTTGCCAGGATCCCTAAGGGCCAGGGTTCTCCTGGGCCTTCTTCTACCCCATCCCACACATGTTCACACTCTGAAGTCCCTCCTCCCTTCGGTACTGACATCCAGGTCCTGATTACACATCCATGAAGGTTGTTGTCTGTCTGTCCTTGAGACGTCAGGTGACCCCACCTTGCTGCAAGCCCAGCTTTCTTGCCCATGGGGGCTCCATTCAAGAATGGGTTCACGGACTTCTCTGGTGGCACAGTGGTTAAGAATCCGCCTGCCAATGCAGGGGACACGGGTTCGAGGCCTGGTCTGGGAAGATCCCACATGCCGCGGAGCAACTAAGCCTGTGCGCCACAACTACTGAGCCTGCGCTCTAGAGCCCGCAAACCACACCTACTGAGCCCGGGCGCCTAGAGCCCATGCTCCGCAACAAGAGAAGCCACGGCAATGAGAAGCACACGCACCGCAACGAGGAGTAGCCCCCGCTCGCCGCAACTAGAGAAAAAGCCAGAGTGCAGCAACAAAGACCCAACGCAGCCAAAAATAAATAAATAAATAAATAAATAAATTAAAAAAAAAAAAAAAGAATGGGCTCACTAAACTTGTTTTCTCATCTGGAAACTGGAGGTTATAACACTGGATTATGGGACTGTATGTGCTCAATAAATGTTCACTCTAAAACACCATTATTTTTATCATAAAACAAAATGGCTGTTGGCGATTTAAACTGTAAACTGTTAATTTACAGTGGATGCCACTCTCCATTCCTTGGTACTTGCCCCAGGCAGCATGAGCAAGAGAAATGGGCAGATGAGCAATACGTAAAACATTTCCCCTGCAATATCTAATAAGACCTGAAGGTAAACACCTAATGCTGAGCTCCTGCCAGCCTCCCCATCTCCATGGCAACTCCATGCTTCCAGGAGCTCCAGGCAAAAAGCCTTGAAGTCATCCTGGATTCTCCTTTTTCACACTTTAGATCCAAATCACCAGCAAATCCTATGGGCTTTACCTTGAAAACTTACCCAAAATCTGGCCACTCCTCACCACCTACTCTAATACTGTCTTGGTGGAAGGCACCACCTCTCTCCTAGATCATTCCAATAGCTTCCTAAAGTCTCCCTGTTTCTGTCCTTTAGTTTATACGGCAAGTAGAACTTTGCCAGTAAAATGTAGGTCACATCACTCTGTTGCTCAAAACCTGCTGGCGTCCTATCTCACTCAGCCAAAGGCCTACATTCCTGCTGCCTCATCCACAACCCCTCCTGGCTCCCGGCCCCCGCTGGCCCTGCTCACACTATCCTCACTGGGCCTTATGCCTGTACTAGGCATGTTCCCGCCTTGGGATCTTTGCACTTGCTGTTCTCTACATGGAAATGTGCTTCTTCACATTCAAGTGTACCTGCTCCCTCTCCTGCTTCGGATCTTCAGTCAACTTTAAGTGTCTCGACATGGCATTGACTGGCCACTCTAGTCAAAATGCAAACCTCTGCCTGTCTACCCCTAAACCCCACTCCTTCTTCTATTTTTCTTCAAAGCACTAACCTCCACTTAACATACCGTGTAAGTCAGGGTAGGCTCTATTTTACTGCAAAAACAGACTTCAAATCTCAATGACTCGATGAAACGGAAGTTTATGTCTGGCTCATGTTACTTGTTCAACCTGGGCTGGTGGTGAAACTTTACCAGTTACACGGGGGCATGCCTCTTGTAACTGAGCCAACTGAAACCTGTGGTCATTCTGGCCATGGATGATGAGAGAAGGGTGTGCCTAGAGAACTGTGCACCTTGACACATACGCTCTGACCCTGAAGTGCTCACAGCTCATTGCCCAGAACTAGTCACATGCCCCTGCTAATTCCAGGGATCCTGGGAAGTATAGGACAGCACACAGAACACCTAGTAAGCATTACTGTCTCTCCCACACATACTATGTATTTTACTTGTTTAGTTTTCTTCCCTTATGCCCAGCCTGACAATAAGCTCCAGGCAGATAGATTTTCCACTTCTTTGTTTTTTTCACTGTTGAGGTGTCTGGAACAGTACCTCAGACAACAAACAGGGTAACAGTGAGCAAAAAGAATGAATGGATGACAAATAAGCTGATCTACATTTCTCTCCATATTGAGAAGGCCCTCCCGGACCCGGGGGTCTTGGGAAGATCACAAAGGAGGGGGTCTATGGATCTTGGTGTATGTGTGGGGGGGGACTCCCCTTCAGGTCCTATGAGATGTATGTTGACCCAGATGCTAGGACACAGCCATAAAGCTTAGCCACACCTTGGCTCCCCATCATTCACTACTGCCCAAAACGTGGGGCAAGGTAAACAAATGGTTCAAGCCTGGATAGAGAGTGCACTCACATCAATTTCAAACCTGGGGGATATTTTCAAAGTCTCATGGTAATGCAAACTAGAGGCCAGAGCGAGGTTCTGGAGTGTTTCTCATCTGAGCATTATACCACTTGTTGAGCTACACTCAGTGACCCTGAATACAGATGCAACAGGACTACCTCAGCATCTAAGTGACTGGAAGTGGAGCAGGGGAGTCTGGAAACAGTTATGGGATCTATTAAAGAAGTTTTGACTCCCGTTTTTACACAATACATGAAACAAAACCACGATTATCAGACTGATATCAGCACAGACAAATGCGATGGAGAGAGAATTTTCAAAGGCTACTGAGATTGTTTAATTTCTCTTTTAATTTCCTTTATAACACAGTGAAAACAGTTCCCTTTTTCTATTGCAACACATCTTAGCCCATTCTCATTGGGATCTGTTTTTCTCTGTGCCAGGACCAGCACTAGGGTGAGGTAAGAGAGGTTGCTGGAGTACAAAATTCAAAGAGGTGCTTTCAGCATCATACAAGTGCACGGTTAATGCCTCCGCCCACATACCTCACCCTAATCTCACCCCTGCTCCCCACAATTACAGAAGATCTGCCTCCTACATCAGTTTTTTGGTCCAAAACACATTTTACCCTTTAAATTGTTCTATTGTGACTTCTCCTTTTGTGGCCATAATTCTTCCAATATTTGATTTAAAATCCCCACATTCAATTTTGTAATACTGCCCCAAGATATTCAGAATTTGCAGATGTAAATACTAAAGATAGAATGATTCTTTTGTTACTTTTATGGAGTGATATTTCTGCCACTGCTAGAACTGTTTCTACCAGTGTTATTCTTGTACACAAAGACAAAGTAACAATAGTTGTGAGAACACTGCATGCCATTTTTCTCAGTCCAGAAATGTGTTACACTTGTAAATTAATATCTCTATGTACTTCACTATCTGTAAGCTTTCAACCAGATGAAATGTCCCACGGCTAAAAGGGCAGATTAAGACTTCTATTTCCAACAGGCAATCTAGATATACTGATTAAACCTTCCTCTCAAAACTATTTTAAGTGCAACACAAGATACAGACAGAGGGCTTCCCTAGTGGCGCAGTGGTTAAGAATCCGCCTGCCAATGCAGCGGTCATGGGTTCGAGCCCCGGTCCGGGAAGATCCCACATGCCGCGGAGCAACTAAGTCTGTGCGCCACAACCACTGAGCCAGCACTCTAGAGCCCGCGAGCCACAACTACTGAGCCCACGTTCCACAACTGCTGAAGCCCGTGCGCCTAGAGGCCGTGCTCCGCAACAAGAGAAGCCGCCTCAATGAGAAGCCTGTGCACCGCAACAAAGAGTTGCCTCTGCTCACCGCAACTAGAAAAAGCCCGGATGCAGCAATGAAGACCCAACGCAGCCAAAAAACAAATTTAATTAATTAATTAATTTTTTAAAAAAGACATATCTTTCAAAATCATTCACAAGCTGGCGATAAATACTCAGAAATTTAAAAATGTGTAATTTCTAAAAGGACAATTACAATTGCTGAAATAAAGGTAAAATGGGGGGGACTAGGTAAATAGCTTTATCAGATTACACACAGCCCCCAAAAAATTGTTTTCTAGAGTATCACACAAAGTGTGGTCCCCCAGCCAGCTGCATAAACATCATCTAGAGAGCTTTAATAATTCTGATGCCCAGTTCATATCCAAGTCCAACTGAATGAGACTCTTTGGAGTAGACTGATGAATCTGTTTTAACAAGCACTATAGGTGACTTTTATGCAGGCTTACATTTAAAAACCACTTCTAGAGAATAAACATGAGGGCACACAGATAAAAAGATAAGTATAAAGAGCCATGGGGGACAGAGGGAAAAGGGCTGAACTGATTCTAAATAGAATTCCAAAGGGAGAGAGAAGGAGCACAGGCAGTTACTGCAAAATATAGTAGCTGTGGATTTCTCATTTCAGAAAGCAAATATAAAGAGACTGAAGATAAAAACAGATCACAGTTAGATACAATAACACTGAACCAGAGAAACAGCAATGGCAAAAAGAATATTTTAACAGCAGCCAGGGGAAATAGCACAGGTTACCTTTAAAGCAATGATTCCCAAACTTCAAGTTGCATCTGAATCACCTGGAGGGCTTGTTAAAACACACTGAAAACATATTTTATAAAAACAAACCAAAAAACTCACATTGCTAGGCCACATCCCCAGTTTCTGATTCATCAGAAACTGGGGATGCAAGAATATGCATTTCTAATAAGTTCCCAGGTGATGCTGATGTTGTAGGTCTGGAGTACACTTTAAGAATCACTGCTTTAAAGAAATAAACATTAGCCTGATACCTAACTCCTCGCCAGCAATAATGGAAGCCAGAAGATAGTGGAACATCTTCATGGCTCTGGAATAAAATATACAGTCCTTTAGCAACCAAAATGTCTACTAAGATAGCAAAATAATGGTATATTTGGGCTTGCCATTCACAGAAAAGAGAAATTCTAAAATACGTACTTTAGAGAGAAAGAAAAAAAATCAAGGAACCAAGGTAAAGAGTGTTAAGAACTTACATCAGAGTCCAAGAATCAAAGTAAGCATACAAAATGGAAAATGTGTGGGTAAAATGAAACTAAAAATGACTGTATACAATGATAATCTCTTCTGAGGTTTAAAAAAAGATAGAATTGGGGCTTCCCTGGTGGCGCAGTGGTTGAGAGTCTGCCTGCCAATGCAGGGGACTGCAATTCGAGCCCTGGTCTGGGAAGATCCCACATGCCGCGGAGCAACTGGGCCCGTGAGCCACAATTACTGAGCCTGCACGTCTGGAGCTTGTGCTCCGCAACAAGAGAGGCCGCGATAATGAGAGGCCCGCGCACCGCAATGAAGAGTGGCCCCCGCTTGCCGCAGCTGGAGAGGGCCCTCGCACAGAAGCGAAGACCCAACACAGCCATAAATAAATAAATAAATAAAACCCAAAAGTTTAAAAAAAAAAAAAAAAAAAAGATAGAATTAAAATGCATGATCAAAAAACCATGTAAATCAGGAGAGTGATAACATATCAAAAATCTAGGGACTTCCCTGGTGGCACAGTGGTTAAGAATCTGCCTGCCAATGCAGGGGACATGGGTTCGAGCCCTGGTCCGGGAAGATCCCACATGCCACGGAGCAACTAAGCCCGTGTGCCACAACTACAGAGCGTGTGCTCTAGAGCCCGTGAGCCACAACTACTGAGCCCACGTGCCACAACTACTGAAACCCACGCACCTAGAGCCCGTGCTCTGCAACAAGAAAAGCCAATGCAATGAGAAGCCCGCGCACTGCAATGAAGACCGAACGCAGCCATAAATAAATAAATTAATTAATTTAAAAAAAAATCTAAATTTCATGAACGAGCATGAATAAGAATACTCCAAAATAACCACTAAAATAATAGACATAAATAAATTCAATATGCATATAAACGTAGATAAATTCAAAATATGCAAAGAAAAATGTGGAATGAAAAAACTACTCAAATCAAAGGAAGCTAGAGAAAAGAAAAAAGGATGTTGGGCCTTCCCTGGTGGCGCAGTGGTTGAGAGTCTGCCTGCCAATGCAGGAGACACGGGTTCAAGCCCTGGTCTGGGAAGATCCCACATGCCGCGGGGCAACTGAGCCCGTGAGCCACAACTGCTGAGCCTGCGCGTCTGGAGCCTGTGCTCAGCAACGGGAGAGGCCGCAACAGTGAGAGGCCCGTGCACCATGATGAAGAGTGGCCCCCGCTCGTTGCAACTGGAGAAGGCCCTTGCACAGAAACGAAGACCCAACACAGCCAAAAATAAATATAAATAAATAAATAAATTTAAAAAAAAAAAAAAAAAAAAAAAAAAGAAAAAAGGATGTTAAGGGACAAAATGCTTCAACTAAAATACAGATATTCTCAAAATGGAGTAAAAACAATCCAGTTATATGTTGTTTACAAGAGAAAGGATATAGCAAGAACAGAAATTTTAAAAAGATATACAAGGCAAATACTTTAAAAAAAAACCTGGTTTAAATATATTAATATCAGAATGAATTAAGGCAAAAAGGCTAATAGAGAAAACTGAGGAATTACAAAAAGAAGAGGTACAACCCAAGAAAAAGCTGTATATATGTCATATAATACATCCTCAAAAATATATCAGTGGTAGGACTTCCCTGGTGGTGCAGTGGTTAAGAATCCGCCTGCTAATGCAGGAGACATGGGTTCGAGCCCTGGTCCGGGAAGATTCCACATGCCGTGGAGCAACTAAGCCTGTGCGCCACAACTACTGAGCCTGCACTCTAGATCCTGTGAGCCACAATTACTGAGCCCTTGCGCCACAACTACTGAAGCCCGCACGCCTAGAGCCCATGCTCCTCAACAAGAGAAACCACCTCAATGAGAAGCCTGCGCATCACAACAGAGTAGCCCCCACTCACTGCAACTAGAGAAAGCCCATGTGCAGCAAGGAAGACCCAACGCAACCAAAGTTAAATAAATAAATTTATTTTAAAAAATATATATATCGGTGTGGGGGGAGGGGGGCAGAACTCTAAGGAGAATGGACAAAGCCACTACCAGAGCTCTCAATAATATGTTCAAGCAGACAATTCAATAACTATATGCAGATTGCACAAGATGAAACAGTATTTCCTAACTATAAACTCCAACCACACACGGGGCACAATGTGTGTCTCAGAAAATGGCATCAATCTCAGACTATAGTGCAATCAAGTTAGCAAACAATAACCAAAAGATAACCCGAAAAACGTCACAGAAATGGAAATTAAAAGAAAAAGGCCTAAATAATTCACATGCCAAAGAAATCATAATATTTGATAATATTTAGAACTAAAGTATAATAAAATACTATCACTGTAATCCGTTCGATGTGCAGGTTCCAATGTAAGAAACTGTAAAGAAACATGCCAAAAAGGTAAAAGGAAGACAATTATAAAGAACAGAAAGTTATGAAATAAAAACATACACATTATAAAGTGGTTCTTCATGAAAAACAAAATTGACAAAATTTTGGCAGGATGCATTTTTTAAAAAAAAGAACATATAAATACAAGAATGAAAACCTAGAAAACACTACACATGGAGCAAGCATTAAAAATATAATAAAAGCACATTATTAACAACTTTGACTATACAATTTAGCCTTAGATGGAATGAATAAATTCCTAAAGAAATTTTACTCACCATAATGAAAGAGAACTTGGATGCCCTATGACTCTTAGAGAACTGAAACAACAGCTTTAAAATTTTCCGCAAAGAAAATTCAGACCCCAATGGTTTTTCCTGGTAAAACTCCCTTTTAAGGAACAAGTTATTCTACTCTTAGACAAAATATTCCAGAGTTTAGAAAAAAGAGGGAACACTCCCACCCCACTTTATGAGGCTGGAATAAACCTGAAACAGAAAAGGAAAATTACAAGCCAATTTCACTCAAACATAGATGTAAATCATCAAACAAAAACACTAGCAACCAGAAACCAAAAATGATAAAATAGTACATACCCTTTCCAATTTAGTTATTTTACCAAAGCAAATTTAATGTAACATTAGAAAATCAATTGGTTTAATTCACCACATTATCAGGTAAATGAGAAAGTCGTATTTTTCACTTATTCATTCAAAGCACAAACAGAACTAGAACCTATCACAGACCAGGCATAGTTTTCAAAAGGTGATTGAAATCCATCAACATATCAAAGTAGTTGCTGGGAGTGGGGGTGGAAATCACTTGTTAAAAGCCTACAGCTGTTCATGACAAAAACTCTTAAATTAGGAAATAGGAGACTTCTTTTACCTAATAAACGCTTTCCAAAAAAAAAAGCCTCCAGCAAACATTCAAGTTAACTTCCCTTAAAGTCAGAAAGAAAACAGGACTGCTTCAAGTTTGCTATCCAAACTCCATTCAATGCTACTCAAAGTCCTCAGCCTCTCTAGCAGAGAAAGTAAATAATAAAAAGTGTGTGTGGGCTTCCCTGGTGGCGCAGTGGTTGAGAGTCTGCCTGCTGATGCGGGGGACACGGGTTCGAGCCCTGGTCTGGGAGGATCCCACATGCCGCGGAGCAACTAGGCCCGTGAGCCACAACTACTGAGCCTGCGCGTCTGGAGCCTGTGCTCCGCAAGTAGTAGAGGCCGCGATAGTGAGAGGCCCGTGCACTGCAATGAAGAGTGGCCCCCGCTTGCCACAACTAGAGAAAGCCCTCGCACAGAAACGAAGACCCAACACAGCCATAAATAAATACATAAAAATAAATTAAAAAAATAAATGTGTGACTCTGTTCTGTTTAAAAAAAAAAAAAGTGTGTGATGCAAAAGGAAAATACACACTTTCCTAGGAATAAATCTAACAACAAAAACAACAACAACAAACCAAACCCTTAAATCGTTTTTGCTGATCCTCATAAAACTTTACTGAAAGGCATTGTACAAGATATAACTGGGACTTCCCTGGTGGCACAGTGGTCGAGAATCCACCTGTCAATGCAGGAGACACAGGTTCGAGCCCTGGTCCATGAAGATCCCACATGCCGTGGAGCAACTAAGCCCGCGAGCCACAACTACTGAGCCCGCGTGCCACAACTACTGAAGCCCGCTCGCCTAGAGCCCGAGCTCCGCAACAAGAGAAGACACCACAGTGAGAAGCTCGTGCACCACAACAAAGAGTAGCCCCCACTCGCAGCAACTAGAGAAAGCCCGCACGCAGCAACAAAGACCCAGCGCAGCCAAAAATAAATAAATTTATTTTAAAAAAAGGTATAACTAATTAATTGTAAAATTCAATGGCATAATGATGCCAATATTCTCAAAATCCATATATATATATTCAACTCAACTTGAAAACAAAACCTCGGTATGTGGAACTTTGTAAACTGACTAAAATTTAAGTCACAAAATACCTGAAAAAGAATGGGTAGGTAGGTGCGTGTAATCTTCTACAAGATATCTGGAAATCTCTAAATTAAAATGTGTACTTCCATCAATATGGAAAGAGGGTGTCTCTGAAAATACCTTAGTGTAAGTCCACCTACAAGTAATTACCAAAATTAGTAAATACATTTTTGAGAAAACATATAAGCAGTAAAATCCAGGAAGAAAATCATGGGGAAAGAGAAGGATGAAGTTTAGGAGAATACAGGTTTCCGAGGTTTCGAATTCTTATTTTTCTTGGCCTGGTTTGCAGATTCACTTTATTTTTCTTTTAATTTTCTGTGTTTTCATATTTTTGTGAGACATATATGTCCTATATTCTGATAAAATAATTATTTGAAGGGAAAAAAATAAACAGGAAGTACCAAATAAGATGGTAAAAATCAACGCAAAATATTAGTAATCACAATAAATATTAATGGACTAATTCTCAAATTAAACAACAATGTTGAAGTGCATTTTAAAATCTAGTTATAGGCTATATACACGAGAGTCAACTAAAGTAAATAAAGATAAATAACCGAAAAGTTTAAGTGTAAAAAGTATTCAAGACAAATGCTAACAGAAAGAAAACCAGTGTGCTCCTATTAATGTTAGACAAAGCTGACCACAAAGCAAAAGGTAGGTAGTTTATCCTTGCGGTCTCCAATTCCGGACACACACACACACACACACACACACACACCTCCCCCCCCAAATAATGTCCTGAACTCACTTTGGCCGGGCTTTTCTGTCCCCATCCCAAGATGTCAGTTTTTTTGGACCAGATCACCAGTGCCTCTCCCTCGTCGCTAAATACAGTGGTCCTAAACTTCATCACTAGCGTTTCATACCGCTTATCACAGGATCTAAAACACACTCCGACTGGCTGCCTGGCTTCCCGGTCCCAGGTCCCTGTCCCCCGTTACCCCTCCCTGCCTTGTGGGCCTCTCTTGTCCTCAGGAAGGCGGGGAGTAAAGGGTTAAGTGAGGAAAGCGGGTCTTACATCACGGAGGGTAGAATCACGGGGAGCAGAGGTCACGGAAGCTGCCGCCGAAGAGACGAGAAGCTCATTGAAAGGTCCGGTATGCCGCGGGGACCAACAGCTCGGAAGTGGCCGCGGTGGACCACTCCTCTGCCCATGTGTACAGCAGCAATCGCCTCCGGAGAGTAATGGCTTCCGCTTCACTTCCGCCTTCTAAGTGTCGCGGGACTTCATAACCGGCCGCTAACCAGGAAGCACAGACGGAAAGGATTCTGGGAAATGTAGTTCTGGAGTTTAGAGGGGCATAGTGGGGGTACCTCGGTGGAAACTGCGGATGGCGCTCATTTCCCCCCAACTTCTAATTGTTCAAGTGCCACGGGACTCATTTCTCAGGCCTCTTTTCGTCTTATAATCCCTGTGGTAGCACTGAATCTTACCTCTTTAAGTACTGTGTATACACTCTAGTCAAAATTTCATCCACAGTCCCACACCTCTACCCTGAATGCCAGACAGAATGAGATATTCTCTCTCCACTTGGGTTTTTTAGAGACACATTTAAAGTCCACAAATCAAACACCTGACTCCACCTTATCAACTTCAAATAATAGCAACCCCATCTTTCCACATGTCCATTGTAAACCTTGGCAACATTGTGGACCCTTCTTTGTCCCATTGATCCAACAGGGAATGCTCAGCTCTACCTTGACCATCAACCCAGAATCTGATTGCTTTGCCAGAAATGTTTTTCTTGTTTCTGAGTCATGAAAGGTCACAGCAGGACTTGAAACTGGCCCTCCTGGGCAAAAAACCCTTTCTGGGTCCCCCATTTCTTTTTTTTTTTTTAATGTATTTTTATTTATTTATTTATTTATTGGCTGTGTTGGGTCTTCGTTTCTGTGCGAGGGCTTTCTCTAGTTGCGGCAAGCGGGGGTCACTCTTCATCGCAGTGAGCGGGCCTCTCACCATCGCGGCCTCTCTTGTTGCGGAGCACAGGCTCCAGACGCGCAGGCTCAGTAGTTGTGGCTCACAGGCCTAGTTGCTCCGCAGCACGTGGGATCCTCCCAGACCAGGGCTCGAACCCGTGTTCCCTGCATTGGCAGGCAGATTCTCAACCACTGCGCCACCAGGGAAGCCCCTGGGTCCCCCATTTCTTATTTGTAGGATGAAGGCTTCAGCCTCCTAGACTTTTCCTGAGTTCCAAAGGGCAGATTCAAACAGCTGCTAATCAGGGAAACAGGGAATGCAGAAACAGTGGAGGAATAGTCAAGAAACTATAGTGCAGCGATTAAAGCAAGATCCTGGTCCTCCTCAAGGGATATACATAACAATATCTTTGAGTTCTTCTGAAAGAACTAAGGCCCCCAATAAGGCCCCACCCAAGTGGACGATGGTAACTTCTGGCTGAGCACAAGATTCCTGTAACACCGCCCTGTTACCTCACCACCAACCAATCAGTAGAAAGTCACAAACCCTGCAGCCCTCACCCCCAAATTTTGCCTATAAAAACTTCTCCCAGGAAAACACCAGAGAGTTCAGATTTTCAAGCATAAACCACCCATTCTCCTTGCTTGGCCCTGCAATAAACCTGCCTCTGCTCCAAACTCCAATGTTTTGGTTTGTTTGGCCTCACTGTGCTTCAGGCACAAGAACTTGTGTTCGGCAACAATAGCCTTTCAGTAGCTCTGAAGGGACTGCTTCAAAGAGGTAGGGGGAGAAGCCAGTATATATATGATTTTTGGCTAGGGAATACATGCAGTTAAGCACATATCTCGGTAAAAGATTATCACTACTCACAAGGAACAGATATCTCAGTTAATGATTTTAGTGTTTTTCTATGTATGGGAAGATCCAAGAATCTGGGTTCATTAAATTTCTTCTTGAAATATACTGTCTAAAGGGCCTGTTTTCGGGCTTCCCTGGTGGCGCAGTGGTTAAGAATCCGCCTGCCAATGCAGGGGACACAGGTTTGAGCCCTGGTCCAGGAAGATCCCACATGCCACGGAGCAACTAAGCCCGTGCGCCACAGCTACTGGAGCCTGCGCTCTAGAGCCCACGAGCCACAACTACTGAAGCCTGTGTGCCTAGAGCCCATGCTCCAAAACAAGAGAAGCCACCGCAATGAGAAGCCTGCGCACCGCAACAGAGAGTAGCCCCCGATCTCTGCAACTAGAGAAAACCTGAACGCAGCAACAAAGACCCAAAGCAGCCAAAAATAAAATAAATAAATAAATAAATTTAAATAAATAAAATAAAGGGCCTGTTTTCCTAAAACACAGAGTGCCTCATCTTGTTTTTCATCCTGAATTCCTCTCAGGAGGCACTACTGTCCATCAGCAACTGCAGTGGCTAATGACTTAATCCTTGTAACACTTGGATGGAGAGAAACATTCTTTGTTTTACAACAAACATACAGCAAGTCTACAAATAAATTTTTAAAGAGAACATACCTATGCGCAAATTATAAAAAATGTCCACAAAATGCACATGCCTATGCAATTACTACCCAGGTTTTTCAAAAAGAAAATTACCAATAACACAGATGCTCCCTTCATGGCCCTCCTGGTCAGTACAATTCCTCATCCTCCAAAGGAAACCCTATTATTGAGGCAGGAGATAGATGGCCTCCAGGCTGAGCAGCTGGAGTTTGTCCCCTGTGGACAGATACTCCAAGACAGAGATAATAGCAGGGCCAGAGAGGAGCTGAGTCCTGCCCAGATAAAAGATAAAGAAACCATATATTTCTCATTCTCGAGGTCAAGGAGACCTTCCCAACTACACATGCGCAGAAAGGCTCCTTGGGGGTCAAAAAGGGAGGGGGCGCCACCCCATAGTAGGTGATGTCAACCTACCCATAGGCCTCTTTGCTAGAATTCATCTTGGCTAAGAGATGCACACACACACAGCGGAGGACCCTGAGATAAACCAAATATGGACTCAGAACCAGGCTAAGCCAGATGACTTGCCAAAGGAAACCTGGGAAAAATGCCCTATAAAAGTGATTCAAACTACCAGCAGGACGTGACTCTCTCTCTGAGTTCGCCCATGTGAGTCTATTCACACATACTCTTTTTCCTCCTAATAAACACTTAACTTGTTTCACTACTTTCCATCTCTTAGTGGAAATTCATTTCTACAAAGCCAACAGGCCAGCACCTTGTCACTGTCCCTCATGGTCTAGTAGTTAGGATTCAGGGCTTTCACTGTCACAACCTGACTTCAATCTCTTGCCAGGGAACCAAAATCCTGCTTCAAGCCACTGCAAGCCAAGGCCACTGAGATCATTTTAACTTATTATAATATCTGTGGCCAAAAAATAAAATAAAAAATTTTTTTAAATAAAAGGGAATTCCCTGGCAGTCCAGTGGTTACGACTCTGCACTTCCAATGCAGGAGGCATGGGTTTGATCCCTGGTTGCGGAACTAAGATCCCGCATGCCGCATGGCGCAGCCAAAAAATTAAAAAAAAAAAAATCTGACATGGTTCAGGACACAACTACCCTAAAATATGGCACCTTAGCATATTGAATATTTTAAGCTGAGGGAATCAGAGAAATGACTCAGGGAGGATTCTTTGACCTTTCCCTGAAGCAGGTCATAAGACCCTCCTGTGATAGCTGTCCTTCCTACACCAGAGGAAAGGAGCGTCCTTATCTCTGAAGATGGAGGGACACATAAAGGAATCCAACTGTACAAGATTGCTAAATTTCCCTCAGTTTACTACCCTTAGCTCATATCCTTTTTTTCAATCACATTTTCCTATGGCTTTCCAGTCTTCATCAAACCTAGCATAAAAAAGTGCTCAGATTTAACCACTTTTTTGGGAGTCTTCATTTCCTTATGAAGGTTTTAGGGTCATGTAAAACAGATTTGTATGCTTTTCTCTCGTTACTTTTGCTACAGAGCCCCAGCCAAGAACCTATAAATGTAGAAGAAAAGTTTTGGGTTGTTTTCCTCCCTTACACATCATAGAAGAGTTTTGCCTGTTTCTTGAACTTTATGTAAGTAGAATCAAGCCTCTCTCCTTTGGGATTGGTGCAAGAGTAGAAAACTTGGGACTTCCCTGGTGGTGCAGTGGTTAAGAATCTGCCCGCCAATGCAGGGAACACGGGTTCGAGCCCTGGTCCGGGAAGATCCCACATGCCGCGGAGCAACTAAGCCCGTGAGCCACAACTACTGAAGCCCGCGTGCCTGGAGCCCATGCACCACAACAAGAGAAACCACTGCAATGAGAGGCCCAAGCACCACAACGAAGAGTAGCCCCCGCTCACCGCAACTAGAGAAAGCCCGCGCCCAGCAACAAAGACCCAATGCAGCCAAAAATAAATAAATAAATTTATTTAAAAAAAAAGAGTAGAAAACTGACCAGTGCAAGAGGACAGAACCACACACACAGGGCCACCTAGTATGACAGCAATGACTACAGTGGGACAAGGACAGTCTTTCCAATAAAGCTGGGTCCATTGGATAATCACATGGAAAAAAATGAAAATTGATCCCCATGATTCCAAAATGATGGCAGAACTAAATGTGAAAGGTAAAACAAAAATTATAGAGAAAAACATGATTTTATGGCTTGGAGTAGGCAGAAATTTCTTAAATAGGAGACAAAAGGGGAAAAAAAAGATTTGATAAGCTGGAATACATTAAAATTAAGAACTGCTTGGGAATTCCCTGGCAGTCCAGTGGTTAGCACTCAGTGCTTTCACTGTGGCCCCAGGTTCAATCCCTGGTTGGGGAACTAAGATCCTGCAAGCCACATAGCATGACTGAATTAAGAACTGCTCATCAAAAAACACCACTGATGGTGAAAAAGTAACCCACAAAGCAGAAGAAAAACATGTACATCTATATGTATATGTGTATATATCTACTATATATAAGATAGATAGATAACCAACAAGGACCTACTGTATGTATAGCACAGGGAAATCCACTCAATATTCTGAGATAACCTATATGAGAAAAGAATCTGAAAAGGAATAAATATACATATACATGTATATGTATAACTGAACTACTTTGCTGTATACCTGAAACTAACACACATTGTAAATCAACTATACTCCAATAAAATTTTAAAAAATAATAATAATTCACGTGCAGAATATGTAAAGAAATTTTACCACTCAATAAGAAATAGACAACTCAAAATAGGCCAAAAATAAATCTGGTCATATCACAAAACAGGATATTCAAATGGCCAATAAATATATGAAAAAGTGCTCAACTTTATTAAGGAAAAGCTAATTAAGTGCCAATTAATTTAAACCACAATGAGTTGCCACTACTTAACTAACAGAATGGCTATGAAAAAGGCCCGGTTCAATCCTTGGTCAGGGAAATAAGATCCCACAAGCTTCATGGCACAGCCAAAAAAAAAAAAAAAAAATTGGGAAATTAAGTGGTGTGACACCTACTTCACTGCTGTGACAATAATGATTATAAAGTTTGTAGAGTTCCCTGCTTCTTAAGGATATCCCTCGAGAGAGGCACAGGCAAAGAGAGAAATGAAAATCTGTGAATATACAGTTGAGACCACGCATGGAAAGTCACCTCCAATGAAAGAAGAACTGCTTGAAACTTCTGAGTAGAGTAGCAGAATTCAACAAAAATGTTTTATAAACTGTTACATTAGAAATTGAAGGGAGTTCCCTGGTGGCCTAGTGGTTAGGATTCATGGCTTTCTCTGCTGTGGTCCGGGTTCAATCCCTGGTCAGGGAACTGAGATCCCACAAGCCACGTGGCAAGGCAAAAAAAACCCAAAAAGACATTGAAGCCTTGGTTGCCTTCTGAGATGGCCAACACTGTCTCTGGAGTGTGTACCTCTCTCAATAAATCTACTTATTACCTATCACTTTGCCTCTTGCTGAATTCCTTCTGCACTGAGAAAAAAATAAAAGAAAAAAGAAAAAGAAATCGAAGCCTCTAAAAATTGTCAATGGAGCATTTATTTATTTTATAAATTCCTACTAACTGTATATAAAAGGGTCTGAACTATGCTCTGTGGTGCTACAGCTTCCTCATCCCCCCCAGTCTGTGACTGTAGAAATTCTCTCCTTTTTCTCTAGAAATATAGCTCAATCTCCAGGGTCCACACCTTTGCAACTTGCACAAGTGCCATTCATGTACAACTTCAGATCCTGCCTGCTCTATATAGAGAGACCTGAGGAGAACATATTGACTTCAAATATTACTTTATTTTTTTTTAACATCTTTATTGGAGTATAACTGCTTTACAATGGTGTGTTAGTTTCTGCTTTATAACAAAGTGGATCAGCTATACACATACATATATCCCCATATCTCCTCCTTCTTGCATCTCCCTCCCACCCTCCCTATCCCACCCCTTCAAATATTACTTTAAATAAATTGATACTAGTGACAGAGTTAAAGTTTAGGACTACATTCCCCAGCCAGCTCTGTTTATCTAAAACTCTAGTGTGCCAGGCTGGATTTCTGTTAGTCTTTCTAAAATAACTGGCTTCAGGAAAATAAAGTTTTCTTATGGTTTTCGTGTGTTTGGCACTTTACTGACAAGAATGATTCTTTTAAAAATATTTTTTTAAATTTATTTTTTATTAAAGTGTAGTTGATTTACAATATTGTGTTAGTTTCATGTGTACAACAAAGCAATTCAGTTATACATACATATATATGTTTTTTTTCCATATTATTTTCCTTTATAGGTTATTACAAAATATTAGGTATAGTTCCCAGTGCTGTACAGTAGGTCCTTGATGGTTATCTATTTTATACATAGTAATGTGTATATGTTAATCCCAAACTCCTAATTTATCCCCCCCCTTTCCCCTTTGGTAACCATAAGTTTGTTTTCTATGTCTGTGGGTCTATTTCTGTTTTGTATACAGGTTCATTTGTATCCTTTTTTTTTTTTTTTTAAGATTCCATATAAGCAATAATAAGCAATATCTTATATTTGTCTTTCTTTGTCTGGCTTACTTCACTTAGTATAATATGCTCTCGGTCCATCCATGTTGCTGCAAATGGATAAGAATGATTCTTGTAAATGAATTACCAATGCCATAGTTTTTCTACATGGGATCATCAGTTAGAATGATGCTGGGAGTGGGCTGAGGCAACAATAACCTCTTGGTTCCCAGCTTTTTTTTTTTTTTTTTTTCCTTTGTCATGTTTTGCTTCCACCTTTGTACCTCTTAAAGAGTGCAGAGTTATCTGAAAGTCCCCTGGTCAATATCGGGAGGGTGAGCTTTTCATTAGTGCTCTGCTGAGGTTCCCAAATCTTTTCTTTTCTTTTGCTCTCCTTTCTCCAACTTTATTGAGCTATAATTGACGAATAACATTGTGTAAGTTTCAGGTGTACAATGTGTTGCTTTGATACATTTGTAAATTGCAAAACGGTTACCACCAGAGTATTAGCTACCACCTCCATCCCATCACATAGTGGCCATTTCTTTTTTTGCTGCGAGAACATATGAGATCTACTCTCTTAGTAACATCCGAGTATAGGATACAGCATTATTAGCTATAATCACCTGTGCTCCACCTCGGATCCCCAACCTTCTTAATCTTATAACTGGAAGTTTGTGCGCTTTTCTAATCAAGTTCACTCACTCTTCCACCTCATTTTTTTTTTTTTTTTTTGCTATTTTTTGTCAAAGGCAAACAATAAAAAGTGAGCTAGTAGGGAGATTGGTTTTATTCAGGCTAACGCAATAAGGAAAACACCCCCAATCCAAACATCAGAGTGTCTCTGCAGAGTGGTTTTGCCTTAGACTTTCATAGGGAGGAATAAGCAAATCATAGGTGGAGGGATTTTACATTTGGGATTGTTATTGTAACCAGGGGACTCTGTTAGCTGAGCAAGAAATGCTTAATCTCTGTGTCTAGCTAGTTTGTCAGGGAGGGGGACAAACAGTTCACCTACTCATTTATGAGACAGAAGAATGGGAATTGGAGAGTGTGTGTCTAGCCCTGTCATAGGAAACAAGGAGGTCACTAGAGAGTCCTATTCTCCTCCTATGGGGAAGAGAGGTTCGTTGCAGTACTGGTTTCTAGAACACAAAACGGCGGGAGGTGGGGGGATTAACTGTCTGGGTTTTCCAGCAGCACAGGTAAAGTTCAATATTGTCGCTCGCCTTTATATATTAGTAATTGAACCATGCATATAAATGCCTACTTTACGCTAAGAGAACTTACCTGTCTTCAGTTAAACTATTCCCCCCCCACCCCACCCCCCCACCCCAGCGATGGTTCTCAATGGGGAATGATTTGGCAATGCTTGGAGATTAGTGTTGGGTAGCACAGCTTGGTTTGGGTGGGGTGCTACTGGCATCTAGCGGTGGAAGCAGGGGATGCAGCTAAACATCTCAAAATGCACAGGATGGCCTCCCAAAACAGACTTATTTGGCTCTAAAGGAGAATAGTGCTGAGGTTGGAGGCGGGGTGGGAGGGTAGGGGGGAGTTAGGGGAGTACTGATAAAATTGCTCAATACCTTCCTTTGGGAACCAGGGCTTTAGAGGCTGGGCAAAAACGTCTGAAAAACTAAATTCCTCCTGAGATGCAGAAAACAAGCAGGCTCAAAGGATTTTCAAATGCATCTTGAATTTCCCTTGGAGTTGTTGATCATTATTCATCTGTCTGTTACCTTTTATTTGAAACACTGCAGCTCAATTTGTATAATTTTTATATGAAGTTTGTAGAACTTTACTTATAAAAATTCACGGAGGGGGCTTCCCTGGTGGCGCAGTGGTTGAGAATCTGCCTGCCAATGCAGGGAACACGGGTTCGAGCCCTGGTCTGGGAAGATCCCACATGCCGCGGAGCAACTGGGCCCGTGAGCCACAATTACTGAGCCTGCGCGTCTGGAGCCTGTGCTCCGCAACAAGAGAGGCCGCGACAGTGAGAGGCCCGCGCACTGCGATGAAGAGTGGCCCCCACTCGCCGCAACTAGAGAAAGCCCTCGCACAGAAACGAAGACCCAACACAGCCATAAATAAATAAATAAATAAATTTTAAAAGTATTCATTCTAAAGTCCACTTAAAAAAAAAAAAATGATAGGGGCTTCCCTGGTGGTCCAGTGGTTAAGACTCTGTGCTTCCATTGCAGGGGTCACAGGTTCAATCCCTGGTCAGGGAACTAAGATCCCACATGCTGCGTAGCGCGCCAAAAAAATTAAAAAAAAAAAAATGATAGTCACACTTCAGCTTTAAAAAAAAAAATTCATTGAAAAGTCTCAGATTTTAGCTAAGAGCAAGGATAGGGTAGGGAGCAAACTTTTTCTTTTCTTTCTTTTTTTTTTTTTTTTTTGGCTGTGTCACGCGGGCTTGCAGGATCTTAGTTCCCCAACCAAGGATCAAACCCGCGCCCTTGGCAGTGAAAGCAAGGACTCTTAACCACTGGAGTGCCAGGGAATTCCCTATAGATGCGTTCTTGCTCACCAACATGGAAGCTCTCTGACCTCTGTCGTTTTAGGTTTTCATGTTGGCTTCATTACATAGACAAGGTGGATTAAATCATTGGTCATTGGTGATTGGTTCAACCTTCAATACCTCCACAGGTGGGGGTTTGAGGTTGAAAGTTCCAACCCTCTAATCAAAGTTCAGTCTTTCTGGCAACAAGCCCTGAAGCTCTCTAGAAGCCGCTTAGCCAAGAGTTATCTCATTAACATACCAAAGACACTCTTATCACTCAGGAGATTCCAAGGGTTTTAGGAGTCTATGCCAGAAACTGGGAACAAAGACCAAATATTTTTTATTACATCATAGGGACAAAAACCAGCCCTCCATTCATACAAGCATCCCCCACCCCCCACCCCACTCTCAGAAAGTACACAGAACTCACCTCAGAAAATAGGTATTTCTGGGGAATTCCCTGGCGGTCCAGTGGTTAGGACTCCGTGCTTCCACCGTAGGGGTCACGGGTTCAATCCTGGTCCGGGAACTAAGATCCCAAGTGCTGGCAGGCGCAGGCCCAAAAAAAAAAAAAAAAAGGTACTTCTGCTTTAAAAGACTGTATCCTCCATAAGTCTGATTTAGCTGGTACAGAAATTTAGCTTCAAACCTAAGACAGTATTGATTTAATAATCTGTATTAAATTGCTGCTGGTAATTGAAGGCTGGGAAATTTAGACCAACTCTCTAACTGAAGACAATGAAAAGTATGCATGCAGTGTACATTAAAAAAAAAAATCTAAAAAGCAACAAAGATCTAAATACTAGTAAGAAATCACTGCAGTGGAATCTCAAAAAGCCAAACCCATTAAAATAGAGAATAGAATGGTGCTTGCCAGGGGCTCTGGGAGGAGGGCGTGGGAACTGGGAGATGTTGGTTAAAGGGTACAAACTTCCAGTTATAAGATGAATAAGTTCTGGGGATCTAATGCACAGCATGGTGACTCTAGTTAACGGATACTGTATTGTATACTTGAAAGTTGCTAAGGAAATAAATCAAGTGTTCTTACTACAAAAAAGAAATGGTAATTATGTGGTGGAGGTGGTAGCTAACACTATGGTGGTAAGCATTTTTCAAAATATAAGCATTTTACAAATAAGTACATTGTACACCTTAAACTTATACAGAAAAGAAATCACTGCATGGAGACTAGGAGAGGACAGGGTTCCAGAGAGGTGAGCCAGACACTGGGGCTGGTTTTACCCTTGAGGTGGTCTACGAGAGGCAGCTAAGGGACCAAGTGAGCTTTAGGTGTCTACAAGACCAGGGATAAAAAGTGAGAGTAAGGGTCTCCCCTCTTTGTGCTGGCTTCCCAAAGGAATGTCTCTGGGGAATAGAGGGGAACTGGAAGCAAACCAGTATGGACTGCAGCCAGGTTTCTCATCACCTGGTAGATGTGAGAAAAAGCTTGTGTAACTACAGTGCATTACTATCAGACAAAGTAGATTTTAATGCAAAAACCTTTGTTACACCCAGAGATAACAAAGGTAACTTCATAAAGATAGAAATTGGGTCCACCATGAAAACATAATAATTCTGAATTTGTATTCAATAGTCTATTGATTTTGTATATATATATAATTTTATTTATTTTATTTTTGGCTGCGTTGGGTCTTCATTGCTGCACGTGGGCTTTCTCTAGTTGCGGTGAGCGGGGGATACTCTTTGTTGTGGTACGCGGGCTTCTCGTTGCAGTGGCTTCCCTTGTTGCAGAGCACAGGCTTTAGGTGTGCAGGCTTCCGTAGTTGTGGCTCACGGGCTTCGTTGTTCCGCGGCATGTGGGATCTTCCCAGACCAGGGCTCGAACCCGTGTCCCCAGCATTGGCAGGTGGATTCTTAACCACTGCACCACCAGGGAAGCCCCTCAATAGTCTATTGATTGAACTACAAGCAGAGATAGTCAAATTCTGTATCACACTGGGTGATTTTAGCATATATCACTCCATGATTGATACAAGGAGACAAAAAAAAAAAATTAGTAAAGATAAGATTTCAACGTGATTAACCAACTTGACCTATTGGGCATATATAGAAAATGCACTCAGTCGTTGTAGAATCCACATTGATCTTTCAGCGCAAACAGATCACCTACTAAGTTTGACCATAAGTGCGTGAGAGCAAATCTCAATAAATTTCAAAGAATTAAAATTATACAGAGTATGTTCTTTAGCCACAATGCAATGATACTAAAAACCAATAACAAAAGAAGGAAAAGAGGTCCTCCATATATTTGGACACTAAAAAATGCACTTCTATTTAACTCATGGATTAAATAAAAACTCTCAATTGACTTTATTCAAATCAATTTCTCGGCATAGATTGCAGCAGAAATGAGGAAAATGAGGATGACTCAAAAGGGAGAGATGAAATGAGAATTGGTTTATCTAAGTATAATGTGAAAGCAAATGAGTGTTCACTACAAGTTTACAAACACATGGACTGCACATCTGATAATAATTTTTTCCTCCAGCTTTATTGAGATTAATTGACTTCGGTTAACACCTGATAATTACACATTTGATTTTACTAGTGCTTAATATAGACAAATTTCTGTACACATATATTAAACTATCTCATATACTCATATATTCCCATATATGAGATATATTCCCTATATCACTATTAAATATGTAATATTTTGCCTATTTTATAGATGTCGACTGAACTCAGAGAGTTAAGTTAGCTGATAAATGACAGGTGGTAAAACACAGGATAGAAGGATTTTTTTTTTTTTTTGCTGCTGCTGCATTGCAGCCTGTAGGATCTTAGTTCCCCGACCAGGGATCGAACCCGTGTTCCCTGCAGTGGAAGCTCAGAGTCCTAACCACTGGACCTCCAGGGAATTCCCAGGATAGAAGGATTTAATACAAAGATATCTGATTTGAAAACCCATGATTAATCACTTTGCTAGGAGAATTGAATTTTGGAAGAGTCAGGAATTCTGGCATACCCAGTATTTCATTCCCTTTGACTCTTTCTAGAAGCCCACACCCAAGGCAGATGGCAGAATCATGAAAAAGAAAATGTTCCAGAGATCAGCGTCCTCAAGTCTCCCTTTATGGCTCTGTTCCTCAGGCTGTAGACGGAGGGGTTCACCATAGGAGTGACCACAGTGTTCATCACTGAGGCCACTGCCCTCCTCCTGGGGGAGAGAGTAGCTGCAGAACTAAGGTAAACTCCAACACAGGTCCCATAGAATAAGAAAACGACAGACAGGTGAGACCCAAAGGTGGAAAAGCTTTATACTTTCCGCCAATTGATGGGATTCTCAGACTGGACGAGACAATGCGAGTGTAAGAGAAAATTATCCCTGAAAGGGGACCAACACCTAACAGGCTAGTCACTAGATACATCAGCATGTCATTGATAAGAGTATCAGAACAGGCGAGTCTGAGGATCTGAGCAAGTTCACAGAAGAAGTGGGGGATTTTCAAGTCTGTGCAGAAGGACAGATGCAACACCATCAGACTGTGGAGCAAGGCGTTCATAACGCTAATGAACAAGGAGCAATGACTCATCAGACCACAGAGACGGGGGTTCATGATGATTGCATAATACAGAGGGTGGCAGATGGCCACGTAGCGGTCATAAGCCATGATGGTCAGGAGCAAATGGTCCATACATATGAAAACCATGAAAAAATACACCTGAGTGAGGCAGCCTGCATCAGTGATGGCTTTGTTCCCTGTCTGGATGTTCACCAGCATCTTGGGGACTATAGTGGAGGTGAAACAGATGTCAACAAAGGACAGGTGGGAGAGGAGGAAGTGCATGGGGGTGTGGAGATGGGAGTCTGAGCTGACGGCCAGGATGATGAGCAGATTCCCCAGCACAGTGACCAGGTACATGGACAAGAACAGCCCAAAGAGAAGGGGCTGCAGGTCTGGATCCTCTGAGAGGCCCAGGAGGAGGAATTCTGAGACACCAGTCTGGTTTTCTGATTCCATGTTGTTGATGAGTCCACTGGAAAATAGAGACATGAATTACCATGAAACAGACACACAGACATCACTTGTTTGAGAGAAGTCGTTTAAACAATTCTTCCCTTCTGGTTGCTCTACTCATTTCTTCCTTCACCAAGTAATTTTTGAATGACTTCTAAGTACCATACATTTTGTTCTAATACCAAAATTTAAAAATTAAAACATTTTATTAAAAATTAAAATATTTTATTTTTTTAGGAACTATCATGCCTGCATGGCATTTTAAAATCTATGATTAGGGCTTCCCTGGTGGTGCAGTGGTTAGGAATCGCCTGCCAACGCAGGGGACGCGGGTTCGAGCCCTGGTCCGGGAAGATCCCACATGCCACGGAGCGACTAAGCCTGTGTGCCACAACTACTGAGCCTGTGCTCTAGAGCCCGTGAGCCACAACTAATGGGCCTGCGAGCCACAACTACTGAAGCCCGTGCACCTAGAGCCCGTGTTCTGCAACAAGAGAAGCCACCACAATGAGAAGCCTGCGCACCGCAAGAAAAAGTAGCCCCTGCTCGCCGCAACTAGAGAAACCCCATGCACAGCAATGAAGACCCAACACAGCCAAAAATAAATAAATAAAATAAATTTATTAAATAAATAAATAAATAAATAAATAAAATCTGTGATTAAATTCTAATCGTTTCTTCACATAGGGTCAAACCTGGTTGGATGACTTCATTTTCTCAGAGAATTTTAACTCTGTAGTTAACATTATACTGAGTCTGCTCAGAATGGCAAATCTCAGGTATTGCTGGAAATTATAAGCTCAGATTCTCTACTGTCTCAATGTGAGAAATAATGTCATTAATCCATTCCTTTAAATATTCTACTTTTTACAAATTGGATCAAACCACTCTATTGGAACCTGTCTATATAGAAAGAATTGTTTTGCTGCAATCTGTCATTTGCCATCAGCCTACAGTGAGGGACATTATAAGAAAAGGTTAAATGAATCTATATCTTGTCTATTGTGGAAGTGTCATACCCGTAGAGGAAATTCCTGTCTGGCTCTTAAAACAAGAATAGCTGATGCTTTTTCTGAAAAACTGATTTAGGGAGTTCCCTGACAGTCCAGTAGTTAGGACTCGGCGCTTTCACTGCCGTGGCCCCAGGTTCAGTCCCTGGTCAGGGAACTGAGATCCCGCAAGTCTAGAAACTCAGACAGAGTCATTTTATAGCATATTTCTTTCAACTAGTTGTTCCTTGGTAGCTACCTTTTTGGACATGTCTATATGGCAATGGCTTTGTAATTATCCCCTATCCTCTAAGTACTCTTTCTTTTAAAAATCACTTAATTAAGTTATTTATTTATTTTTGACTGCGTTGGGTCTTCGTTTCTGCTTGCGGGCTTTCTCTAGCTATGGCGAGTGGCGGCTACTCTTCGTTGCGGTGCGCAAGCTTCTCATTGCAGTGGCTTCTCTTGTTGCGGAGCATGGGCTCTAGGCGCATGGGCTTCAGTAGTTGTGGCACATGGGCTCAGTAGTTGTGGCTCGTGGGTTCTAGAGCGCAGGCTCAGTAGTTGTGGTACATGGGCTTAGTTGTTCCGCGGCGTGTGGGATCTTCCCAGACCAGGCCTCGAACCCGTGTTACCTGCATTGGCAGGCGGATTCTTAACCACTGCGCCACCAGGGAAGCCCCACCAAGTACTCTTGAATGCATTAACCCTGTGCATTTTTGCAGAGCAATCTTCTTCCCAAGCGTGCCAGGGAAGGTCCAGCACATCCTTCTGGAACACTTCAATGGCATTCTACCCAATAAACCCACAAGTCTTCACTTCGGCATTCAAGTTCTTCCAACATCTGGGCCCTGTAATAATTACACATGGGGCAAGGCACTCTCAGCAATGAATTTACCTTGTAAATTTTGTTTACAAGGTACTCTCAGCAATGAATTTACCTTGTAAAACTGACACTCCACGTGGCTTCATTGAGAAAGCTTCAAGAGTGAATAATTCTAGGAGCTGGTGTGCAAATACCAGCAGGACACATAATTGATGAAGATGTGTCATTTCCTGCTCTAATCAAAAGCAAATTATTCATCTCAGAATATGAGCTTTGGAAGGACACATATTTGTAACAGAAGTGAAGGGAGGATGGAATGCATAGAGTCTTGAGAAAGCAAAGGAAACAAATGAGCATTTTTAAGCTCTGCCTTCACACTGGCTGGCATGTGGGAGGGAACTCATGAACTAGCCAATGCTAACATCCAGGTCCCTTGACAGGATCAGAACCCAGGCAATGGTTTATGAAGCAAGGGAGGAAGGACAGGTGTCTAGTCACAAAGGAAAAGAAGTTGAGCAAAGTTCAAAGGACATTTGTGTCCTTCAAATTAATAAGACATATGCATTAGATAGGAAACGTTCTGAGTACTAGGGACACAGGGAATACTCCAGAAATATTGGCTCTCATTATTGCCATTATTGTTTTTTATTAATAACAGAATAGTTACTGGTATATTAGTCTTTATGGAAGAGAAAATATTGAACTTACTTAAGGATGTTCCACTTCCCCTTAATTTTTTGACACACAGTCTGATCTGTTTAACTGTCACAATTCCAGAAACATGAATGAAATTTCAACATTTGGAAAGTTTAAAAATGCGAGAAAGAGATTTTGTAATTTTTCTGTTTTTCTTTTTTTTTTTTAGCTTATAAACAATAGGAATTTATTTCTCATAATTCTGGAGGCTGGAATGAAAGTCTGAGATCAGGGTGCCAGCATGTTGGGTGATGGAGGGAGGGTTGGCCTGGAGGCTAGAGACTTCTTATATCCTTACCTGGCAGAAGGGGTGAGGGATCTCTTTTATAGGACACTAATCCCATTCATGAGGGCTCTACCTTCATGACTTAAGCACCTCCCAAAGGCCGCACTTCATAATACCATCATATTTGGGGGTTAGGATTTCAGCATATATATTTTGGGGGTACACAAACTTTTAGACCATAACACATATACTGGCATAATCCTTTTCATATTTTTTCAGTGTATTTAGGTTTCCTTTCTGTTATTGATTATTTATGTTTTTTAATTTAATTTAATTTTTTATTGAAGTATAGTTGATTTACAATGTTGTGCCAATGTCTGCTGAACAGCAAAGTCACCGTTATATATAATATATATGTTATATATTATATATATAATATATATATACTCTTTTTCATATTCTTTTCCATTATGGTTTATCATAGGATATTGAATATAGTTCCCTGTGCTATACAGTAGGACCTTGTTGTTTTCTGTTTTTCTTAAAGAAAATGTTGAAGAGCTTCTCAAAAAATTAAAAATAGAATTACCATATGATCCAGCAATTCCACCTCTGGGTCTGTAACCAAAAGATCTGACAGTAGGATCTCCAAGAGCTATTTATACTCCCATGTTCTTAGCAGCATTATTTACAATAACCGAAAGGTGGAAGCAGCCCATCTCTCCAGTGACAGATGAATGAATAAGCAAAATGTGGAATATACATACAGTGGAATATTAAATATTATTCAGCCTTAAAAAGGAAGGGCGGGCTTCCCTGGTGGCGCAGTGGTTGAGAGTCTGCCTGCCAATGCAGGGGACACGGGTTCGAGCCCTGGTCTGGGAAGATCCCACATGCCACGGAGCAACTGGGCCCGTGAGCCACAATTACTGAGCCTGCGCGTCTGGAGCTTGTGCTCCACAACAAGAGAGGCCGTGATAGTGAGAGGCCGGCGCACTGCGATGAAGAGTGGTCCCCACTTGCCATAACTGGAGAGAGCCCTCGCACAGAAATGAAGACCCAACACAGCCATAAATAAATAAATAAATAAATAAATGGATTATCACGTTAAAAAAAAAAAAAATGTTCATTCTTTAAAAAAAAAAAAAAAAAAAAAAAAAAGGAAGGGCATTCTGACACATGCTACAACATGGATGAACCTTGAGGACATAATGCTAAGTGAAATAAACCAGTCACAAAAGGACAAATGCAGTAAGATTCCACTTATATGAAGTACCTAGAGTAGTCAAATTCATACAGAGAGTAGAAGGCAGAAGGGTAGTTGCCAGGGGCTGGGGGGATAGAAGAATGGGGAGGAGTAGTGTTTCATGAGGACAGTTTCAGCTTTGCAACATGAAAACTGTTCTGGAGATAGATGGTGGTGATGGTTGCCCAACAATGGGATTGAACTTAATGCTACTGAACTGTATACTTAAAATAGCTTAAAGGGTACATTTTATTTGATATATTTTGTCATGATTAAAAAAATAAATGAATTAGTAGAAAATCCCGAAGGAACTCTTTCTGGTTTGCTTTACTCATGCTCCTGCCCACTGTGCTTTGAGAAATCAGTTGCCCCTCATTTCTCGAACTTCATGGATGTTCTTAGGGAACAAAACCCCACCCTCGCTTCTGTTTCATGCTTCTCCCTCAGCCAGAGAATCCTGCAGATCAGGGAATATTTAACACCATTCATGGAGACTCAGATCTTACCTCCTCCTGTTCTTGGTAGGATCACATCAAAGTCCAGCTTAGAAATAACTGGGTGAGTGCTGTCTCCTGGAAGAATCCACGGCAGGAGACAGACTTAGATCCTTACCAACTCTGTCCCCTCAGTCTACTTCAGGATCCTTGGACCTTGCCAAAGAGGCAAGGAAGGACTGACTAGGCGGTTCTCCAAGTGTCTACCAATCGTTCTTAGGAATGAGGGGGAAGGAGCCATCCATAATGAGTCCCCAGGGATCAGAGGCTAAAAGGATAATGAGAATTACAGAGCTCTCAACACCCAGCCTCCATGTTCCACAAACCAGGGGACAAAATAAGGACACTGATAAATTGGTTATTCTCAAGGAAGATAGTAATTACGATGGCACTATGGTTTTTAAACTTTAATGTGCATCAGAATCACCCAAAGTGTTTGTTAAACAGATCTCTGGGTCCCACCCTAGAGTTTCTGATTGACTAGGTCTGGGGTGGAGTCCAAGAATTTGCATTTCTAACAAGTCCCCAGGTGATGCTGATGCTGGTCAGGGGGTCACACTTCGAGAATTACTGCTGTAGAAATTCCTAAAGCGTGGCGTGGAATCAGCCACATCTGGATTCAAATTCTGTATAAATCCAAGGAGGAAAATCCTTGAACATGTTTGAGCTTTTGTTTCCCATCTGGATAATGGGAGTGAGAATGTAGGAGTACCCTACATTCCAGGAGTACACATGAAAAGGAAAAAAATAAAGCTCATAGCAGAGTATGCACTTACTGGGGCTCAGAGCAGGTCACCCCTAAATATGCCAAACTGTCATAATGATTATTTTGAATTACAGTTACTTTAGGGACTTCCCTGGTGGTCCAGTGGTTAAGACTCCACGCTCCCAATGCAGGGGGCCTGGGTTCAATCCCTGGTCAGGGAACTAAGATCCTGCAAGTCACACAGCGCAGCCAAAAAAAAAAAAAACTTCACAAAAATGTCCAATGCGAGGGGACACTTTGACTCTCCCCTCTGTTTCCTTGAAAGCAGAAAATAAATCTCCCATGTGAAAAGGTACCCTCCCTGTACCAGGAGGATGGAAAAATCCTTATCACCAGAGATAGGGAGCCCAGGGCCAAGAAGGCTATATAAACAGATCTTGTTACTTCTTCATTAATTAGGCATCCAAGCCTATTTTTCTTTGTATGGTCAACTCCTCACAAATTTATTGTTCTTTTGTCTAAAAAGTATAAAAGCTGCCTGCCTTGGTCACTTCTTAGGTCCTATTTCTATGAGACTTTTGTATGTATGACTTAATTTTTTTTCTCCTTTTAATCTGTCTTGTGTCAATTTAATTATTAGATCGCCCAGAAGAACTCAAGAAGGGGGAGGGGATTTTTCCCCTCCCCAACACGTTCATTATTCATATTCTTATTATTTTTAAATTTTATTGGAGTATAGTTGATTTACAATGCTGTGTTAATTTCAGGTGCACAGCAAAATGATTCAATTATACATATACATATATTCATTCTTTTTCAGATTCTTTACCCATATAGGTTATTACATAGTAATATGTACTATGTACATAGTAGAGTTCCCTGTGCTATACAGTAGGTCCTTGTTGGTTACCTATTTTATATCTAGTACTGTGTGCATGTTAATCCCAAGCTCCTAATTTATCCCTCCCCACCACGTTTCCCCTTTGGTAACCATAAGTTTGTTTTTGAAATCTGTGAGTCTGTTTCTGTTTTGTAAATAAGTTCATTTATATCATTTTTAAAAAATTAGATTCCACATATGAGTAATATCATATGGTATTTATCTTTCTCTGTCTGACTTACTTGACTTATTATGATAAGCTCTAGGTCCATCCATGTTGCTGCAATTATTCATATTATTTATATTACGATTACCAGGACTTGAGAAGGTCCTGACCTGATTGCTCCCTTTGAGTGGCGTGTGTTGGAGGGTTTAGGGCGGAAAGGACAGGAATGTAAAGGAGGAGGCAGAAGAGAGAGAACATCCAGGGACAACACCTATGAGTTGTGAAGAAATAGGACCATCTTGAAAATTCCATGAGGATCCTTGATCACATCAAGGAGCAAGTTGTCTGGGGAGACTGACCCCCTTTCCTTGAATCTCAGTGTCTTCCTTAAAGGGTTGGATCCAAAACCAGCAATGTGAGCATTCAACAGCACAGGTCAGGTCTCCTCCTTCCCTTCCTGGGACATAAAGGGATGCATTGGAGCAGTCTGGAATTCCCAGAAAATTTTGAGAAGTATTGATTCCTTTGAGTAGCGAATTGGTCCATGCAATTTTAAGGTGAGAGAAAGGGGTCAGCAGAGCCACAAGCAATTGCAAATCTAGTGCCAAGGGACTTGGAAATAGGCCAGAAAAATCGGGAGGGCAGTTAGACAGCGATTCTCACTCTTGACCATGCATCAGAGTCACCTAAAGGGTTTCTTAAAACACAGGTTGCTGGGCACCACCCCAGAGTTTCAGCATGTCTAGGTGAAGTCTGAGAAATTGCATTTCAAAGAACTCCCCAGGTAATGCTGATAGGACTGGTAGAACCTGCTGCATAATTTTCGGGTACCAGTGCAAAATGAAAATGTGGGACCCCATGTTGGCAAAATGTCAAGACAGTGATAGCAGAGCATTCAACCAAGAGTGGGGTCCTCTGTGTCTCTTCTGGTTGCACACCCATGAACCCAGCCCTGGCTGCTGGTCTAGGTTCACATTTTGAGAACCATTGGTTTAGACTTCCTACTTAATTAACCTAGGACTACCTCCAAATAGGAATAATAATGATAATGCTAACAGTAATAACAATGTTGCCCCCTTTCCTCTAGAACTTACAAGGATTTCTGTATCTCCAGGATGGCCCCACAGGAGACCACAGGGGCTGAGTTTCTCCCCAGGATGTAGATGTTGAAGAGAAATTGATGCTTGTGAATTTCAAGGAGACAGTCATGTGTGCAGTTTCTGGACAATACACATTCTCTAAGAAGCAACAAGGTAGCAAAGCTTTCTGGTTGGTAGATGTGAGATTGTGTTGATAGGGGACACTTGGTATATTTACAGTTTTTCTCTGGCCCTAGGGGCCTTGTCTCCAAAGCTCCTCATTAGCCAAATTGTTCTCTCTTCACTCCAATCCTGCAGCAGAAGGAAGGAAACTACTGGCTTGCTAATTCCCTGAGCCGGGATAAGCATGTGGCCTTTCCTCTCTCCTGCCTCACCGTCTGGGATGATCAACAGCAAGATGCCCAACAGCAGATAGTCACCCTTCACCAAGTACCACTGGCTTTCCCAGGAGGCAGTCTCCCAAACATCAGCCATTCCTGATTGTCTTCATGGTTGTTGTTAATACCCTCATCGACTTGAAAGTGACACTTAATTGGCTCTTCTTTTAAACTCAGCAAAGTTTGTTTTTTGGTGCTGGTAATATTTTCTAATACATATTAAAATACACAGTTTTTAAAATACTGTCTGCATCCCATTTTGGAAACACTAATGAGTGCATCTCTACAGCTTCTAGATTTTTTTGCATCAGGAGCACCTGCTCAGGTAGCCTCCTCTGACTCTCCCCCTCGGCCAGGGTTCTTAATTTGGGGCTCTAGTCATTGATGGCACTCAACTATGACTGTACTGAGATCCAAGACTCTGGCAATTATTTGACGAAAGGCCACTTTGCCCTGTAAAATGCAACTACAGGGGAACAGTTTTTGCTCACCGTGGCTTAACACAGTGCCAGACCCAAATAGGAGCTGATAAAATATTACTGTGTGAGCCAGGAAATTGTTGCAACCCATGAGTTAGGTGCCATTATTATACCCATAATAGGAACCAATGATTGGAGGCAATGGTTTGCTGGGAAGTCAGGAAAAAGATCTGATTTGTAGCACTGGTCGATTTCTGAGGTGTAAATTCTCCCCCCACAAATTCGAGCTCCCAGTCATTGAAGGCAGAGTTGGGCAGAGCTGTAGGATCAGCTCTGCAGTGTGGACTTTCAGCTCACCACTGAGAGGGATTCTCTATTCTTCAAACTCCCCAAGCTTATTCATGCCTCAAGGCTTTTGTATCAGCATTTCTGGCATTTCTCTCTTTTGAAATGTCTTCTCCCAGATCTTCCCACAGTTGGCCTTTGTAATTCAGATTTTCAAATTAAAAAAAAAAAAAAGAAAAATGCCACTTCGAATGCCAGTAAGGAATGACTTTATTAAGAGGGACTATTGCAGCAGGCAGAAACGCCTATTGTTAGCCAGAATCGTTTCAGGGAGGGAATGGAGGAACAAAGCTTTAATATGCGGAGGCCAGTGGCTGGAGAGGGAAGGAGGGACTTGTTAAAAACTGCTTTGTGGGCGGGGCTGGGGTGATAGTGGGGGTGAGGGTGAGCGGGGGCTGAGGGTAAAGTTCAGGATGGTGGAGGAGTGGGGAAGTGTCTTGAAACTTAACAAACTGCTTTAAAGAATTGCAATAACAGGAAAAGAGGAGGCAGGAAATGTTTGTTGCCAGGCACGTGGAGGAGGGGTGGGGATCTGGGACTGACGCAGAGCTAACAAGTTATAGTGCTGGAAGTTCTCACAAATAAACGGTCTCGCTGTCCTCGAGTCAGCTGGATTGTCTCGAGTCAATCCAGCCTCGGTTATGTCAAGCAACGTTTTAATCAGCCTTGTCAAGGTCTCCGCTGGAACATCAGCCCCCCAAAGAGTGCCTGTGTTCAACTACTACCAGTCATTCAGGTACCCCATTACCATTTACTTTTCTTCTAGCATTTGCCATTTGCTTTTTCTTTTTTTCTTTCTTTTTTGTTTTTAATATTTATTTATCTGGCTGCGCCGGATCTTCGTTGCCACGTGCGGGATCTTCCTCGCGGCATGCGGGATCTTTTAGTTGCGGCATGTGGGATCTAGTTCCCTGACCAGGGATGCAACCTGGGCTCCCTGCATTGGGAGCGCGGAGTCTTAGCCACTGGACCACCAGGGAAGTCCCGCCATTTGCTTTCTTCCTTATTTGATTTTTCTGTGTATATGTTGTGTTGTTTATTTTACATTCCTCGTATTTAGAATAGTGCATGGTATACAGTAAGCACTCAATAACATCAATTCAATGAATGAATAATTACCCTGTAAAAATACACAACAACTTAGACTTCCGTAGGCAGCGAACCACTCTATTGATATCGCTGAATACAGTCGACCCTGGGGGTCGGTAGATCCGCGATTGGCTGAATCCGCAGACGCGGGACCCGCTGAATGGGCGGGCAGAATGTAACACTATACCATGTTACACAAGGGACTTGAAAGTCCCTGGCTTTTGGTATGCGTGGGGCGGTGGTCCTGGAACCAATACTCCGCAGATACTGAGGGACGACTGAACTTGGTATCTTTACTTGTACAATTAAAAGGAACTAGTGTAAACAGGGTGTGTATTCTTTGGTTTAACAATAATCCTATATAAATCAGTAACACTGAGCCTGTTACTATTTGCTCTAGATGACTGTGTAAATCTAGTCAGGGAGAATAGGGTGTGTCTTTTAAGCCTTTAGTCCTTTCAGTTGTATGATAGATAAAAGTCAGTGACCTTGTGCATTTCTCCTGACAGAAAGCTTGCTGTAGCTGAGATGTAAGTGGACATCAGCCTGGCCCAAGCTCTTACCTCGCTGACTGTGGATTTCTGTGTCTTTTGGTGAGTAACGAATAAGAGCTTGTGGCAGGGGCTCCCCACTGCCCTTCACTTTGTAAGATAATTTTTACCCTGCAGAACCTTTTCTCTTGACTGTGGGCATCCAGGTGCATTTGAGATTGAGGTATCTTGTGAAATGAAATTTTTCAGTTAATTTATGTTGGGTAAGCGTCGACTGAAAAAAGTGCACAACGTGCGAGTTGTGAGTTCAGTTTTATTTGGGGTAAAATAAGGACTATAACCTAGGAGACAGCCTCTCAGATAGCTCTGAGGAACTGATCCCAAAAAGGTAGGGGGGAGGTCAGTATACATGTGATTTGGGTGAAGGGGGACACATGCAATGAAGCACACATGTTGGCAGAGGGTTGCTACTAGTCATGAGGAACAGATGTCTCTGTCAATGATTTTAGTCCTTTTCTAGATAGAAGAAGATGCAAGAAATTGGTCTCATAAAATCTTCTCCTGAAGAATATCTAACTATCTGAAGACCTGTTCTGCCAGTTTTTCCCAGAGCACAGAGCGCCTCATTCCTCAGCTCTGCCCTGAACTCCTTTCAGGGTGTATTGAAGGTCAGCCACTGCAGTGGCTAGTGACTTCATCCTTGTAGAGGCAGACAGCAGGTTTTCATCCACAAAGGCTTTGTTCACAGGGTGTCAGGATGGGCAATTTATTTACCTTTTAATTATGAGTTCTACTATTAAGGTCGGCTTTGTTCTTTTCAAGTGAGCTCAGCTAACCTGACAACCCCCAACACTTGAAAGTCAAGACATTCTTTAAAAAGTGATGCAAATTTCATTAAGGTACTACCTGAAATGAGAGTTCAATTGACTTTATATGGAATGAGTTTTACCTAGTGCTGTGTTAATTAAATATTTGTTTTCCCCCAAACCATATAAAACATAATAAAAGCAAATTAGGCATCAACTTTTAAATGCAAGTAATTTGGTTATAAATGAGTATTCTCTTACAGAATTTGATGCTTCCTTTACTTAAATAGAATTCACATTATTTTTAAGACTCACTAACAAGCTTCTTGTTTTTATCATGTATTACATATGTTTTAGTGATTCTTATCATTTATTTTTTATTTATTTATTTTAAAAATTTATTATTTATTATTATTATTTTTTTGGCTGCATTGGGTCTTCGTGGCGGTGTGCGGGCTTCTCATTGTGGTGGCTTCTCTTGTTGCAGAGCCGGGCTCTAGGTGCACAGGCTTCAGTAGTTGTGGCTCATGGGCCTCTAGAGCACAGGCTCAGTAGTTGTGGCGCATGGGCTTAGTTGCTCTGCCACATGTGGGATCTTCCTGGACCAGGGCTTGAACCAGTGTCCCCTGCATTGGCAGGCGGATTCTTAACCACTGCGCCACCAGGGAAGTCCCCTATACTTATCATTTAGTGTGTTCACACTGAAAAATTCCCCGGGTGAGTTTTTGTCTCCTGTCAGTGGTCCACAAATATTTATTACATGCCTACACCGAGCCTGTTACTCTTTGCTCAGGCCCACGGGTACAATGGCAAACAAAATTTATAAGGGTTAGGTCCTCTGGAGTTTACAGTCCAACCATCAAGCCTGCTTGGAAATGATAGCTGGTTTTGAGTTATTTTATTTTTTAAATTATTTTTTGGCCCTGCCCACGGCATGTGGGATCTTAGTTCCCTGACCAGGGTTGGAATCCATGCCCCCTGCATTGGGAGCAGAGAGTGTTAACCATTGGACCACCAGGGAAGTCCCTGAGTTATTTTAAATGAGAGCACGTCAAGGGAGGACTCAGTCTAAGGGCTCATAAAGCCTCTTGGAAAAAAAAAAAAGTTATTGAAGCCAAAATCCACAGTCTTAGAAATGACTAGGATACAGACAGGCAGTGGGCTAGGCTGTGATGGGGCCAGGAATGGGGAGAGCATTTTAGCAGGAGGACTCTGCACATGTAAAAATCCCTGAAGCAGCTAAAATCCCTGGATTGTACCAGGATGTGAGCAAGACAGGACATGGCTGAAAAAAGAAGCAAGAGAGGAGGAAAGTGAACTAGATTGCAGGAGTCTCAGCCACATGACTTGTAATCTGGAAAGCAAGTTCAGGGTTTAATTTAATTTAATGCTGGTGGGAAGCCATTGTGAGCAGGGGCATCAACAATTAGATTTGTGTTTAGCAGAGCTCGCTGCACCATGAGGATGCCTGGTGAGGATGGAGTGCAGAGGACAAGCTTGACTGGTGGAGAAAAGATTAAGGGTTAGTAGTAGGATTTAGGAATGAGTGATGGTAATCTAGACTCTTGATGGTTACAAAGTAGAACAAAGTGATGATTTGGGGGGATAGATTGAAGGTTGAATCCATACTCATTCATTTCTGAGCCCAGAATGCTGTACGCTTTACAATGTGGCTAGTGATGTGCTAGTGACTGGGTATAGGGTTTTAATAAGAAAAGGCGGGCTTCCCTGGTGGCGCAGTGGTTGAGAATCTGCCTGCCAATGCAGGGCACACGGGTTCGAGCCCTGGTCTGGGAAGATCCCACATGCCACGGAGCGGCTAGGCCCGCGAGCCACAACTACTGAGCCTACGCGTCTGGAGCCTGTGCTCCGCAACAAGAGAGGCTGCGATAGTGAGAGGCCCCCGCACCGCGATAAGAGTGGCCCCCGCTTGCCACAACTGGAGAGGGCACTCGCACAGAAACGAAGACCCAACACAGCCAAAAATAAATAAATAAATAAATTAAAAAAAAAAAACTAATGAATTATGTATATGTGCCTTGAATCATATGGTTTCTTATTAAAAAAAAAAAAAGAAAAAAAAGAAAAGGCCATTCTCTTGGACATTACAATCTAGTGGAAGAGAAAATATAAGTAAGCAAAGAACTAAATATATAATTACAAATTCTGAGGGCTACATAGGAAGAATAGAGAGAGCTCAGACAATAAAATAAGATTGGCTTTATATTAAATACGGGGCTCACAATAAAGGTGATTCTGAGGAAATGACATTTAAATGGACAGAAAAATGACAAAGGAAAAATTATCCATGTGTGGCAGGGAACGGGGAAGAATTTAGTAGTTGGGATTTTCTCTGGAGAGAGCACCATTGAAGAAATGATTGGAGTTGGGTGGAGAAGGGGTGTGGCTTGGATTAGTCTTTGTCAGTTTCTGCTGTGTGGTAGGGTGGAGAAGTCTACAAAGGAATAGTTTTAGGTTTCAGGTGATAGCTGCCTTTGGGGGATGGGGGAAAAAGTGTGCCCATATTTTAAAATTTCAATGGCTGTTGTGGGCTGATGGAGAGGAGTCAAGGATTCTGTGAGTTTTAATTGAGTCGAGCCCACAGGAGGGGAGAAGCGCTTATCAAATAATTAATCTTCAGTTTTAATTAATTATAGCTGTGGGGTGGGGTAAAGGGTGTGATACCAGTGATGCCTTCTGCCTGCTCTGAATACCTAGAGCATTAGTACTCCTAACTGAGAGTGCAGATGTTTGAAGTGAAAACAGTTTTGGGGAAGAGATAAGTTCAGTCTGGTAAGTTTCTTCAAAGGTGCCTACAAAACGTTTAGATGGCCGTAGTTGAAAAGGCAGCAGGAATACATGAGTCTTAAGCTCAGATTTGAGTTCTCAAACGGGAGATTTGGGTGTTATGAGCATAGAGATGGAATTTATTTATTTATTTATAATATTTATTTATTTATTTGGTTGCACCGGGTCTTAGTTGCGGCACGTGGGCTCCTTAGTTGTGGCAGACGAACTCTTAGTTGTGGCATGCATGTGGGATCTAGTTCCCTGACCAGGGAATCTAACCCAGGCCCTCTGCATTGGGAACGCAGAGTCTTCCGCTGCGCCACCAGGGAAGTCCCGAGATAGAATTTAATTTCAAGGGAATACATAGATGTGGAATACACAGAATAAGGTGAGAGATAAGGGCCAGGACTGAGCCTTGAGGACAGTCAACAGTGGGAGAGGAGCCGGCCAATGAGCCTGAAAGAGAGTGGCCAGAGAAATAAGATGCCAACCAGGAGATTATGGTCACAAAAGCCCAGAAAAGAGGCTGATTTATAGAAGAAAGTAGTGATAGAATTTTTCTGATGAACGAACTAAGTCAAAGACAGAATGGCGGGCTTCCCTGGTGGCGCAGTGGTTGAGACTCTGCCTGCCAATGGCAGGGACACAGGTTCATGCCCTGGTCTGGGAAGATCCCACATGCCGCGGAGCAACTAAGCCCGTGAGCCACAACTACTGAGCCTGCGCGTCTGGAGTCTGTGCTCCGCAACAAGAGAGATCGCGATAATAAGAGGCCCGCGCACCGCGATGAAGAGTGGCCCCCACTTGCCACAACTAGAGAAAGCCCTCGCACAGAAACGAAGACCCAACACAGCCATAAGTAAATTAAATAAATAAATAAATAATTAAAAAAAAAAAAAAAAAGACAGAATGGCATTCACTGGATTAATCCTCTTAAATCCTTGGCAGTCTTGGCAGAGCAGTGTCAGTGAGGTGGTGGTGAGACAGAAACCAGTTTGGGGTGTAATTAAGGGAGGTGAGGAAACGGGGAGAATGAGAGGGTATACCAGTCTTTCCAGAAGCTGGATGGAGAAAAGGAAGAGGGACTGAGCAGTAACTGTAGGGCCAAGTGGGACCCAAGGCATGAATTTGTTTCAAGATGGGAGATTTTAAATTTTTTTCAGATGAACAAGAACGTTTATTTAGAAAGAAGAGATGCAAGGCAATATGTATTAGAAAATGCAAGGCAATGTTGAGAAGATGTAAAAATATGCAATCACTTATCTTAAGATAACTCTCAAACTTTAGAAAAATTACAAAGGAAAAAGGAAAAAAAATTAGCAAGGAAAATACCTGTCTCCAAGCCCATGCACTTTCTCTTCATTTTTTTTTTAACATTCCTTTTTTTTTTTTTTAATATTCTTTTCCATTATGGTTTATCATAGGATACTGAATACAGTTCTCTGTTGCTATACAGTAGGACTTTGTTGTAAGATGGGACATCTTTGATTATGTTTCAATGTTAGAAGTATGAGTATAGTGGAGTAGAAGTTGATGGTGATGGAAAAGAGCAAAGGAATAATTAATAAAGCAAGCTTTCTGAGAAGGTAGGAAGGGATTAGACCAGTGGTTCTTAAAGGGGAAATTTTGCCCTCTAGGGGACATTTGGCAATACCCCTTTCACAACTAGAGGGGATACTACTGACATCTAGTGGATAGAGCCCAGGGATTCTACTAAGCATCCTACAATGACAGGATGGTACCCCCATAACAAAGAAGTACCCAGCTCAAAATGTGCCAAAGGTGGGAAACATGACATGGCAAAGTAGCAGATACTGACTTTAGATAAGAAGGCAGACATATCTTGTTTGCAAAGTGAAAGAAACCATGATGCTGTGGAACTACTTTCGTACTAGTGGCAAGAAAATGAGGAATCCTTCCTTCATTGTTAGAGTTTCTCTGCAAAGTCAGATGTAAGATCATTTGTTATTGAAGAGATAATGTTGAGACCACATGAGATTCAAAATCTTGCAGGAACTGTGAAAAGGTCTTTGGATAACTAGGAGGTTAAATTGCCTGTTGGGCTTTTCCTTTAGTGTTGAAGCCCCATTTAGAGTACGTGGACTCAAATTTTTAGTGCTTCCCGTATAACTTATTGGATAGGAATTACCCAGGCAGGATAGACAGATGGTTGGAATTATCTAAGGCAGGTGTTATGATTCCTCAGAGAAGAATTTGAGGTTTTAGAAAATATATTAATTGAAGTGATGGGCCATGGCATTTCATATTTAGTGCCAAGGAAATGAGGATTATAAATAGCAATATGGTGGAAGTATGGATGGCTTGGAAGCTTCTATGAGGTAGGAAAGCAGATGCAATACAGGCAAAAAAGTGAACAAGATGGAAGTATACCTACTGTGTTCAGAAAGTGGGATGTCTGACTTTTTGCCTTCGTAGAGAGCAAGAGTCTCAGGTGATGATAAATTTAAGGTGTTCGGTTGAGATGTGGAAGCCATGGACGTTTGCTAGTTTATGCCCAAGAACATGGAATCATCTTGAATCAGAGCAGGGATGGGAGTTACAATGAAGAATGGGAGTCAGGTGACAGTGACTTTAATGGGTCAGGTCTATATGTTGGTGCTAATTCAGGGGAGAAGCCAGTGAAGTGCCTCAGTGGAGATGGAATTTTTGATAAGTGGTGGGTAATGTGGTTTCATAATGTGGAGGATGTACATTAGGAATGGGGAAGGTCAAGAATACCCACTATATTGCTTTGAGGCTGTACGTGGCATGCAAAACAATGACCCAGGATCAAAGACAGCTTGAATCTGAAAGGAACACATACTGGATGCATGATGATGTAATTGTCCTAAGTGCAAAGGAGAAACAGAAAGCTTGTGAATCCTCTTGTTAATATTTCTTTATTTCAGAGCCCTGCCTGGGGTGGATCGTAGAAGCAATAAGAGGAGTATCCTTGTTCTCCTGGTTGCTGTCTGATCATATTTACTACTTACAGGCTTGCAAAATGGCAGCCCCACATCTGTCCACTATATGTGGTAAGTTCCTAGGGTAGATTCACTTTACCACGAATAAGTGGGCACAAAATAAGGGAGTTGAGTAGCCACAGGGGACTGGGAAGAAGGGGCTGAAATGAAAGGAGGTGGGTATGGAGCTCTACGAACACTTGGTGCCCCAGAATTTGCTCATGTCGGATTCAATGCCCTTTGGGATTTTAGAGGAAGGGCATATGTGCATGGTGGGGAGAGGGAAGAAAATTTAGGGGTGGCACCTCCTTATCCCATCCATTCATTTTATAAAGCTGGGAAAGGTAACAACTCTCAACCTTTCTGACTTTCAACTTCCTTGCTAGGAAAGTTGAGACTATGTATGTGCCTAGAAACTCATGTCACCCTCTCCTCTAGCTCTGCCTGTCCTAGACCCTTCCTGTGCCCATGAGAGGATCACAGAGATGGAAAACTTCCACTCTGGGTTACAAGTGAGTCATAAATTTTTTTTCTTTCTCCTAAAATACATTCCTGTCCCCTGGGGTGAATGCATCTCCTTCCACTACTCTGGAGCCTCATAACCCAACCTGCATTTTGAAACTTCTGATGGTGGTTAAGGGACTTCCAAAAAATAATTCTTCTACTACCTTACTACTTACAGTTTTTTTTCAGGCATCTCTCCTGCTTAGTGCTGTTAGTAGAAGAAGTAAAAAGTAAAAGAAGGATATAAGACTGTCTTAGCCTCAAAAAATGTATGGCCACCCTGTGGGAAATAATTTTTTCATTTAGGAAGTATTTCTCTCATTCTTGCAATGTGTTCAGGTCTCTGATTAACCCTGCAGATAGAAGAGAGTACAATTATGAACACATGTTCATCATGTGTTAGAGAGGCCTTAAATTCTTGAGGCTGGATGCAATTCCTTAAGGAGTGAGCATGAATAAAGAAGGAAAGATTCTGAGAACTGAGTCCTGGGTTAAATGAAGAGCCCTCAGAATCTTGAATTTACTGTGAAACAGGTCTTTCATTTCCAGTGCCATTGCGCATGATCCTCTCCCCAGGAACAGTGGTGGGGTTGGTGGCTGGTTGAGACAGAATGTGTTGTTATTTTAGAACTCAATAACCTTTGAGGATGTGGCCATGGACTTCACCCAGGAGGAGTGGGCATTGCTGAATTCATCTCAGAGAAAACTGTACAGAGATGTGATGCTAGAGAACTATAGAAACTTGGCTTCACTGGGTAAGACTAACAGAATCCCTTGATTTATTTACTGAATTTGAGCATGGATTTCTTGGGTGAGTAAGACCCAATCAACTTGTGATACACCTATAGGAGTTTTTTTTGTAGGGTTTTACTTTTAAGAAAAATTGCCATATTGAGGCATAATTCACATACCATAATTTACTCATTTGAAGTGTACAAAACAACGGGTTTTTTTGTCTAGTATATTCATATAGCTGTGCAACCGTCACCACTGTCTAATTCCATAACATTTTTGTTGCTCCGCCTACAGGGTGTTTCATTCCTCCCTGCCTGCAGCCCCTGGAGACAACTAATCTACTTCCCTTTTCTACAGGTTTCCCTATTCAGCATTTCATATTAATGGAATCATACCAAATGTGGTCTTTTGTGACTTACATTTTCACTTAGCATAATGTTTTCAAGGTTCATCCTTGTTGTAGCATATGTCAGTACTTACATCCTATTCATTGCTGAATAATATTCTCTTGCATAGATATACAACATTTTGTTTATCCATTCATCAGTTGATGGACATTTGGATTTTTGACACTTGCTGTTATGAACAATGCTGCTACAAACATTCACATACAAGTTTTTGTGTGGACATATGTTGTCCTTTGTCTTGGGTATATGCCTAAGAGTGAAATTGCTGGGTCATTTGGTAACTTTATACTTAACATTTTGAGGAACTGCCAAACTGTTTTCCAAACTGGCTGTATCATTTTACATTCCCTTCAGCAATGTATGCAGGTTCCAAATTCTCCACATTCTTACCAATACTTATTTCCTGTCTTTTTGATTATAGCCATCCTAATAGCTGTGAAATGGAATCTCATTGTGCTTTAGATTTGCATTTCCCTAATGACTAATGATGTTGAGCATCTTTTCATGTGTTTATTGACCATTTGTGTATCTTCTTTGGAGAAACCTCTATTTAAATCCTTTGTTCATTTGAAAATTGGACTGTCTTTTTTTCCTACTGAGCTGTGAATGTTCTTTTTATTTTTGAGATACAAATCCCTTGTCAGATACATGATTTGTAGATATATTTCATTCTGTGTGTTGCCTTTTCACTTTCTTGATAGTATCATTTGCAGCATAAAAGGTTTTAATTTTGAGAAAGTCAAATTTATGTACAAATTGGTATATTTTTTCTGGACTCAATTTTATTCCAATAGTTTATATGTCTGTCATTATGCCAGTACAGTGCTGTTGATTGCTGAGCCTTGTAGTAAGTTTGAAATTGGAAAATGTGAGTTCTCCAACTTTATTTCTCTTTTTCAAGATTGTTTTGACTATTCTGGATCCCTTGCATTTTCATATGAATTTTAGGGTGGTTGGTCAATTTCTGCAAATAATCCAGGTGGGATTTTCCTAAAGGTCACATTAAATCTGTAGACCAATCTGGGAGTATTGCCAAATTAACAATATTATGTTTACCAAGCCATGAACATGGAATGTCTTTACATCTTATTGAGGTCTTCTTTAAATTCTGTCAACAATGTTTTGTACTTTTCAACATCTAAGTCAGACTTCTTTAGTTAAAATTATTGCTAAAGTATTTTCTTTATGATGCTGTTGTCAATGGAATTGTTTTCCTTTTTAGTTTTTAAATTATTTATTTCTCCTCTAGTTTTATTGAGATATAATTGACATACAAGACTGTATAAGTTTAAGATGTATAACATAATGAATTTGACTTACATACATCAGGAAATTACTAAGTTTAGTGAACATCCATCATCTGGTAGGTGCAAAAGAAAAAAAAAATTTTTTTTTTAATTTAATTTTTTAATTTTTAATTTTTGGCTGTATTGGGTCTTCATTGCTGTGTGCGGGCTTTCTCTGGTTGCGTCGAGTGGGGGCTACTCTTCGTTGTGGTGCGCGGGCTTCTCATTGCAGTGGCTTCTCTTGTTGTGGAGCACGGGCTCTAGGTGCATGGGCTTCAGTAGTTGTGGCACACGGGCTCAGTAGTTGTGGCTTGCGGGCTCTAGAGCGCAGGCTCAGTAGTTGTGGCACACGGGCTTAGTTGCTCCACGGCATGTGGGATCTTCCCAGGCCAGGGCTCGAACCCTTGTCCTCTGCATTGGCAGGCGGATTCTTAACGAGTGCACCACCAGGGAAGCCCTGAAAAAAATTTTTTTTTCCTTGTGGTAAGAACTCAGGATTTACTCTCAACAACTTTCATGTGTAATGTATACCAGTGTTAATTATATTAATTATGCTGTACATTATATCCCTAGTACTTACTTATCTTATAATTGGAAGTTTGTACTTTTTGACCATTTTCATCTAATTCTCCCTCCCCCAACTTCCCCACCTGGTAACCACAGTTCTGATCTCTTTTTCTCTGAGTTTTCTGTTTGTTTGTTTTTGAAGTACAATTGACCTACAACACTGTTAGTTTCTGGTGCACAACATAATGATTCGATATTTCTATACATTGTAAAATGATCACCATGGAATTGTTTTCTTGATTTCATTTTCAGTATGTTCATTTCTAGTCTATGGAGATACAGTTGATTTTTGTATATGACCGTGTACCTTGCTATGTATTGAACTTCCTTATTCTAATAGTTTTTTTTTGTAGACTCCTTAAGATTTTCTATTTATAAGCTCATGACATCTGGGAATAGAGAGAGCTTTTCTTCTTTCTAAATTGGATGCCGTTTATTTCTTTTTTCCTGGCCTAATTCCCCTGGCTAGAAATCCCAGTATAATGTTGAAAAGAAGTGGTGAGAGTGGACATCCCTTTCTTGTTCCTAATCTTAGGGGAAAGTTTTCAGTCTTTGTCCATTAAGTATATTTATAATAGGTGATTTTAAATCTTTGTCTACTGAATCCTAACTCTGGGCCCCTTAAAGGGACATTTTCTGTTGGCTGCTTTTCTTCCTCCTGTATATGTGGGATACTTTCCTGTTTCTTTGCTTAATCTACTGACACCGGGTTATGGTGAAGGAAAGTACAGCGTTTATTGCAGGGCACCAAGCAAGGGAGTGGGAGGAAAGCCTCAGATCCACCCCAACTTGGCCTTTGAGTTAGGGGGTTTTTTAAAGGAAGAAAAAAGAGGCTGGGATTAATCATTGTCTTGTCACATTTCTGTGACATTTCTTAGTCATGGTTTTGGGAGTCAGGATGTCTCTGGTTTAAGCCTGGTGGTCCATGGCTTAGGGGTCTGCTAGCTCATCTTGCCCTGGAGAAAAAACTTGAGTTGGTACATTAATGATAATATCTATAATAGCAATTTTAGTACATTAATGATGTTATCAACAACAGCAATTTTAGTCATCTGACTGGTTGATTAGTGTTTAGTTAGCACAGGATTGAGGTCAGAGGGGATAAGAAAGAAAGGGAATACAGTTTTGGATAGAAAGATTAATAATCATAAACTTGGTAAGGGAACTCAATTTTAGGGGGATTTGGTTTCATTGCTGTCTTTTGTTGTTTTCTTGCTGGTACTTATTTGTTTAGTGACTTTTCTTTTCTTTTTTGTTTAGTGACTTTTCTAGATGAATTCTACAGATTCTGTATTCCTTGCACTGTGCAGCCATAGAGCTTTCTCCTATGTTTTTTTTTTTTTTTTAAATACATAATTTTAAAAGCCTGGCTTCCTGGGAGTCACTAGCTGGTCATTATAATTTAGTAGTCCACCAATGATTGGTAAAAAGATTTTCTTAAATGCCTTGCCTGTATCTCTTCTACCCTTTGCCAGGGGGATCTATGGGAGAAGTCACAGCTTTAAGCTTCAGGCAAGGCACAGCTTACAAGACAGGCTTAGCTTTCACTTCCTGCTTGGGCTTGGACAGGGTCTTAAAGTCCACCAAAGGTAAGTGACTTGGGACTTATTCTTTCCTAGATATTTCCTGGGCATGTGCGTAGCCTCACTCATGCACACAGCCTTTTAGATCCCCAGGAACTTGTTGGGAGCCTCTCAAAATTCCCTGTGGTTTGTCTAGTTCTTGTTTTCCTTTCAAATTCCCAGCCAGCCTTCTGTTTTCCCCAAGTGAAATCAGAGCCTTAAGCATATGGGGATGTTACTAGCTGGTTGCCATTGTTTGGGTAATGCCTTGGGGTTAAGGGCTTTTTTTATCTGCTAAGCTGAGCTCTGAGTAAAAAACAAATAGCCACACCACCCTGAGTGTAGAGATTTTCTAGGGAGCTGCAAGTTTAGAAAAAAAAAATATTGTCTGTGTTCTGGGGATGGTTCTTTGAACAGAGCTCCCAAAGAAGTCAGACCTCTCTGTTGACTGCAGCACTACTGGTTTTGGCCATTTTTTCTTCTTTTTTTTGGCTGCGCCATGTGGCTTATGGGATATTAGTTCCCTGACCAGGGATCAAACCCAGGCCTTTGGCAGTGAGAGCACAGAGTCCTAACCACTGGACCACCAGGGAATTCCCAAGGGATGGGAATATTCTTAAATTAAAATGTCACAGATTTTGTTCTTTTACCAAGGTTCAGTAATTTCTCTTGGAAAGACAATTTTCCATTTATGGAAAGTTGATCTCTGAAATGCTTTACTTTTGCATTCTCTGTTAGAATTTTGTCATTTTGCTGCTTATAAAGTCATAACTGCCTATCTTCAGAACCTCAAAGACCAAGTTGTTGTCACAGTTTGATGGTAGTTTTTGTTGTACACTGCATGGTCCTCTCATATGTATCATTCCCCATAATAGGACATCAACTCAGCAAGCCTCCTCTCATCACCCAGATGGAGCAGGAAGACGAAATGGAGATAGTAGAGAGAAGAATTCACCAAAACACCTGTTCAGGTGAGCACCAGGCATATATGAATGTCTTACCTACAAGATCTGTTCCCTGTGCTATACATCCCACTATTTTATACTCTAGGAACTTGAGGTTATGTTTCCCATTTGTTTCAGATTGGGTTGGCGCATTACCTGCTTTTTGTCAGCATATTGTCACCATGTCTTTTACAAAACTTTTTCCCACTTTGTTCAGATGAGCTGATTCTCCTTAAAACCAAACAACCACAGCAAAAACAAAGTATTTTGGAGAAATATATGCTCAATGGCAAGAAGGTAAGAGTCACATGGGATAATTTCTTGTCCTCACATTAGAAGTCCAGAATTCTGTAAGATAGAAAAGGACTAGAGGGTAATATGAGTGATATCACACTCATTTCACCAATAGAAAGCAGAAGATTCTCTAAGTATTCATTTGAAGGAAACTCATAACTTAGTTCCAAAAATGGTTACAGAGAATCCCCAAAGTAAATATTTGCATAATGGAATTAGTTGTTAAATGTTTAAGATACTCACTCTAAGGCAATTTTATCTTAAATCTGTTGAAGAGACTCCAGTGAAGCCATCTGGTAGAGCAATCAGCTTATTCAAGCTGATAAATTCAGTCTGAAACTGCATATTCACTAAGAAAATGTGGAACTCTCATGCTAATAAAGTGCTCATTAGATGTATCAGAATTTATGTCGGGGGAGATTCTCAGTCATGAACATGATAAATCCTGTGATCGTAACTCATATTTTAATCAATAGGAACAAGCTCTTGGAGGCAATCCCATTCAATGCAGTGAAATTGTTGAAGCCTTCAGTGTGAAATCTAGCATTACTCAGAATAAAATTTACCCTAGCAAGAAACCCCATCGATACCTTGACTCTGCAAAAGGCCTTAGAGATTCTTCACATCTTAAGCCACCTGAGGGAATTCTTCCTCGGGAAAAATCTTATGAATGTAAAAAAGATGAGAATGCCTTCCTCAGGAGTTCTAACTTAGCTGGGCACAAGAGACAACATACAGAAGAGGCATCCTATGAGTGCAGCGACTTGGGGAAAGTCGTAAATTCAATCTCATACCTTAAGAAGGATGAAAAAAGTCACATTAGAGAGAAACCTGTTGAGTGTAATCAGTGTGGTAAAGTATTACAGAGCCATTCATCCATTAAGTTGCACATGAGAACCCACACTGGAGAAAAACCGTTTAAGTGTGATCAGTGTGGGAAAGCCTACAGCTCAAGCTCTTACCTTACGCGTCACAAGAGAATTCATACCGGGGAGAAGCCGTATGAGTGCTGTGACTGTGGAAAAACCTTCCGCGATAGCTCACTTCTCAGACAACATTCAGGGACGCATTCAGGAGAAAAACCTTACAAATGTGATCAATGCACCAAAACCTTCAGTAGAAGCTATAGGCTTACCATACACCAGATGACACATACTGGAGAGAAACCCTATACGTGCAATGATTGTGGGAAAACCTTCAGTATTCTCCCATATTTTAAAAGACATAAGAGAATCCACACTGGAGAGAAGTCCATTGAATGTAGCCATTGTGGTAAAGCCCTGAGTAGTAAGTCATCTCTTAAGATACACCTACGGATACATACTGGAGAGAAACCGTTCAAGTGTGATAAGTGTGGGAAAGCTTTTAGCCTGAGCTCCAACCTTATCACACACAAGAAAATTCATACTGGAGAGAAACCCTGTAAGTGCAATGACTGTGGGAAAGCTTTCAGGGATCGTTCATGTCTTAAGGAACATGTGAGAATTCACACTGGAGAAAAACCCTTTACATGTATTCAATGTGGAAAAGACTTCAGAGTGAAATCTTTCCTTGTTTTACACAAGAAAATTCACATGAAATTGACACATGAATGTAAGGAATGTGGGAAAACCTTCCGTGGTCTCTTATCTCATAGGAGGCATATGAAAATCCATACCAGGGACAAGAAACCTTTTAAGTGCAGTCAGTGTGGAAAAGCTTTTACCAGGCATGTGTCCCTTAAAGTACACATGAGAACTCACACTGGAGAGAAACCCTATGAGTGTAATCAATGTGGAAAATCCTTCAATGTTAAGTGTAATCTCATTGTGCACAAAAGAATACATACTAAAGAAAAACCCTATAAATGCAATGTCTGCGGGCAAGGTTTCAGTAAATCCTTACCCCTTTGGCGTCATGAGAGAACTCATGCTCAATAAACCCCCTTTTAATGATATCCATGTAAAGTAGCTTTCAGTGAACTCTCAATCTTTAAGACATACAACCAAATGCTAGGTGAAAAGAACTGGTTGTGAAGAATGTGAGAAAGCCTCTAAGTAATGCATATATGGAAGAAACCTAAGTTACGCAATGACTGTGAGAAATCCTTTATTCATTCATTATCCCTTAGAAGATATAACGCTGAAGGGAAAATGTTTTAATATCTTCAAGACTTGTTACTTGAGAAAAATAAACGCCTAATGTTTTAAGCCACCATGTTTTCCATGTGTTTGTTCCTTTGTTTTGTGTGTGTGGTGGTGGTAGGGAGGTTTTTTGTTTTTCTTTTTTCACTCCTAATTGACTAGTCACTAACCAATAGAGTCCACAGATGGTCAGTTTTTAAAAATAAATTTTTATATATGGTAACAAAAGTGAAAAATTATTTGGTACAGGGATGTATGTTTAATAGATGTTTACCTATTGGATAAAGCTCTTAAGTTGTGCTTACAAATCATCTGTGTACCTGTATATTTCATGTGTCCTAACCTACCATTGCCTGCACAAGGTCTGTAATGAACTTTCCCATGAAGATTGCAGATGGTGAAATTCTCCTTGGAATTCTGAACTTTTTCCAACACATTTTGTTTACATTTAACATGTACAAGAATGTACAATTGCATGAATTTTTACAAGGTAGAACACTTCTGTATTAACTACTGTACACTCTGGTTAAGATATAGGGTATAATAGGCACCTGAGAATCATTCTTTAATGCTCTTTCCATTACTAATCACTCTGATTCCTACCACCAGAATGTAGGTACTCTATGAATCATGTCTTTTTGATTTTTTAAGTTAAACTATAGTTGATTTACAATGTTGTCTTCGTTTCTGGTGTACAGTAAAGTGATTCAGTTATAGATATATATACATATTCTTTTTCATATTCTTTTCCATTATGGTTTATTATAGGATATTGAATATAGTTCCCTGTGCTATACAGTAGAATGTAGGACTTTGTTGTTTATCTATTTTATATATAGTAGTTTGTATCTGCTAATCCTAAACTCCTAATTTATCCCTTCCTCACCCCTTTTCCCTTTGGTAACCATGAGTTTGTTTTCTATGTCTGTGAGTCCGTTTATGTTACCTAAATAAGTTCATTTGTGCCTTTTTTTTTTGGCCACGCTGCAAGGCTTGCGGAATCTTAGTTCCCCGACCAGGGATCGAACCTGGGCCCAGGCAGTGAGCGCTGAGTCCTAACCACTGGACTGCCAGGGAATTCCCTGGAGTCATGTATTTTAAAAACAACTTTACTGAGATATAATTCACATACCACAAAAGTTCACCCATTTGAAGTGTAAAATTCAATGATTTTTAGTGTATTTAAGGTTATGTGCACTCTGTGCCTGATACCGTATGTTATCATTTGTGCCTGGCTTCTTCTACTCAACATTACATTTTTGAGATTCATTTTTGCTGTTGCATTTAGCAGGAGTTTATTTTCATTGTTGCATAGATTTCTATAGAGTGAATATGCACACTTTATCATTCAACTGTTTTGAACATTTTATCTGTTTATAGCTGGGATTTTTTTTTTTTAATTAATAGCTACTCTATTTATTATTTTTAGCTGTGTTGGGTCTTCGTTTTGTGCGAGGGCTTTCTCTAGTTGCGGCAAGCGGGGGCCACTCTTCATCGTGGTGCGAGGGCCTCTCACTATCGCGGCCCCTCCCGTTGCGGGGCACAGGCTCCAGACGCGCAGGCTCAGCAGTTGTGACTCACGGGCCCAGTTGCTCCGCGGCATGTGGGATCTTCCCAGACCAGGGCTCGAACCCGTGTCCCCTGCATTAGCAGGCAGATTCTCAACCACTGTGCCACCAGGGAAGCCCTATAGCTGGGATATTTTACAAATGGCTCTGACACAAACATTATTGTACATGTTTTTTGATTCACAATTGTACATATTTTTGTTGGGTATGTATTTAGGAGTGCAATATCTATGGTCATATTTATTCAAAACTACCAAAGAATTTTCCAAAGTATTTGCACCAATTTACATTCCCAGTCTCTTGCCAATATTTCACATTGTCTTTTCAGTTTGGCCATTTTGATGAGTATGGAGTGCCATATTTTGATTTTTAAAATTTTATATTGAACTACTTTTACACTTCGACAAAAGTTGCAATAATAGGGAGTTGCTGTATATCCCTCAGGGTTTCTCAGTATTAATGCAATCAGTTTATCAGTCACTTCCTTTATGATTAGTGCTTTTTTGTGATTTCTTTAAGATTGTTGGTTTATGTCTATTTTTCAGGCAACCTCGAAAAGCCTACCCAAGTAACTAGTAAATTGGTTTCCTTGCTACCTCTTTCCTACAATAGTACTAACTTCATTCATGTAGGGACTTTAGTTAAGAAAGGAGAAAATTTTCTTAAGTGACTGTGTGGCAATGACCCCATGATACATTCCCTGCATCCCTGAGTCTCTGTCCCTATGGGGACTTAAACCACTCTGGTTCCCTTGTCCTTTAGTAATAATCTCTGGCTCAGAGAAGGCTGGGAGTTGGTCTTAGGAGGAGGCCATCAGGTCCCTTAAGGTTAGACCTGAGAATCCAAGAATGCGATATCCTGGATGTGAGAGGAAACGTGGGAAGAAAATGACATATACCTGTCTGTCCTCTCAGGGTCAGGAAGTCAGCCATGCAGGAGCTCTCCCTTCTAGCATCTGTGCTCCTTAAGGATATGAGCTGCCTGGGAGAAGTAATGACAGTACACATTTGGCTAATGAGCTTTGGAAACTGAGCCCTCAGGGCCATAGAGACTGAATATAGTCTATCTGTGACCACTCTACTCAACAGCCCTACTCAGGTCAGGAAAGAGCATACTGGAGTCTCCTTCTGAGATGATCCCTCTTGCCCAGCATCCAGTTGCCTTACTTGGTCCATCTGCCCTTCCTGGGGACAGATTTTCCATCCCCATCCTTCAATATCCAGAGGAAAGGTGAATGAGTACATTGATGGCTCCAAGGTAATCTGAAGTGCCCAATAAATGCAGTGAGAATTTGAACAGTTTATTTTTTTAACCAGCCTATGTGGAGGACATCCAAGAGGTAAGATAAAGTTCAGTGGAATTACAAGTGAGATGACAAGTTTTTGACATTCTTGATATATTTACTTTTCCACTTTCATCCAATTTGCAATCAGCTTTCATCATTTCTGGCTCCTATTCTGTCTTTAAATCCAAGGGACTCCTTCCCCACCTGAGTATGAATTAGCCCCTTCAGAAATCTGGCAGATGTTTTTACAATTCTCTGGTTTCCCTCATTTATTTGGTAGTGAGTGGGGCTGGAGTGACGTGAGTTTGGCTTCTCAATTTTCCCAGTCCTCATTCCAGATTTCATCCTTAGAGAAGTCAATCAAGTCTTGTCCTTATTTCTTACTTGTGAGGACTCTGGGAGAGGACGTTGAGTCTACTGTTTAGCCTTTCTTTGAAAACCCCCAGACAAAACATTACAAAATATTTTAAACCATGAGAACTGCACAGCGAGCAGTAAAATAAACAGCCATGCAATCACCTTCCAGAATTAATGTCAAGCTTTTGCCATATTAGCTTCAGCCACCTTTAAAAAATTGTGACAAAGGCAGACATCATTACAGAGCATGCTAGGTGCTCAGAAGAAAACCACCAGGACAGAAGTCCAGACCCACGAGATTACAGAGTAAGCAGGGTCTCAGTGCAGTCACAGGAAAACTTACATGTGTGTTGGAGCACATGGGCATGTGAACCTGCCTTTTCAACTATAAGTTGTATGAAATGTAGGTATATGTCAAGTATTTCTTTTTCTTTTTTCTTTTTGGCTGCGTTGGGTCTTTTTGGCTGCGCGCGGGCTTTCTCTAGTTGCAGCACGTGGGGGGTACTCTTTGTTGCAGTGCGCAGGCTTCTCATTGTGGTGGCTTCTCTTGCTGCAGAGCACGGCCTCTAGGCATGCGGGCTTCAGTAGCTGCGGCGTGCGGGCTCACTAGTTGTGGTGCACGGGCTTAGTTGCTCCCGCGGCATGTGGGATCTTCCCGGACCAGGGCTCGAACCCCTGTCCCCTGCATTGGCAGGCAGATTCTTAACCACTGCACCACCAGGGAAGTCCCTGTAGCTTACTCTTGACATTTTCTTTCTTTTTTAAAAATTGAGATATAATTGACATAGAACATTGTATTAGTTTTAGGTGTACAATATAATGATTTGATATATGTATCTATTGCAAGATGATGGGCAAAGAACAGCTTTCATGTCAAAGTTAAGGGAGATATGAGGCTGCTGGGTTCATTTCAGAAGGACTGCAGAGGCAAGCTGAGGAGACTTTCACTGGCCAAAGATACGACAATTTGAGAATTAATATAAATAATAACTGCAGTGTATTGAAATATATCAAATGCATTTAAAATCCAGGGAGTTCATGATGACATAATGTTCATCGTTGGATAATGCTGAAAACCAATTATTTAAAAAAGTGATGAACACAGGAATCAAGAAGTATTCTGTCTTTCTTATAAGAACTCAATTTCTTATAAGAAATCAATCTATTTTTTACAAAATATTTATTTAGTTATTTGGCTACGCCAGGTCTTAGTTGCAGCACGAGGGATCTTCATTGCCGGTGCGGGATCTTCAGCTGCAGCATGTGGGATCTAGTTTCCTGACCAGGGATTGAACCCGGGCATCCTGCGTTGGGAGAGTGGAGTCTTAGCCACTAGACCACCAGGGAACTCCCAGAAATCCACCTATCTGATTCGGGAAATTTCCTCTTTATGGAAGTATTTCAGCCAATAACTGAATAAAGAATTAAAATGTCAGCATTTTGTAACTCCTGGTGAATTAATAGATCTAGGCAATAATTATTACAAGAAGACAAAGAGGCAATGTGTTCTTCCTCATGAATATATTTAAGGATGTTTGCCAAAAATTGAACCTAAATTTAGTCAAGATTCTAGACTAGAAGTAGGCACATCTTTTTCAGTAGAGAGCTAAATAGTAAATGTGTTAGGTTGTGTGGGCTATACGGTCTCTGTCACAAGTATTCTCAACTCAGACGTTGTAGCGGGGAAGCTGCCATGGACCATAAATAAACAAATGGCTGTGTTCCAGTAAACCTTTATTTACTGAAATAAGCAGCAGGCAGAATTTTGTCCACAGACTGCATTTTCCCAAACTGTATTCTAGAATACAGTCTTAATAATTTTATTCTGGAGTTATTTGCTCGGAGGCATCTTAAGGGAGAAGACAACATTCCATGACTATCTTCCTGTGAGTACATACCCCTACTTGACAAAGAATAGATGGACTGTAAAAGCTTGGGACGGGGTGGTGTGGGGCGAAGTTTTGTGGGAATGTAAAGCAAGAAAAGGAGAGGAAAGAAGAGGGGAGAGAAGGAAGCAGGAGAAAAGACCTGTAACTGATTGGTTTCAAAATATGGACAAGATTAAGGAAGTTTCTCTGAAGTTTTGTTTTCTTGTCACCGTCTTTCTAACAGACCCATTGACAATATGAAACCAGGAAACCTCTCTGATACTGCAGAATTTCTCCTTCTGGGATTGTCAGGGGATCCAGAACTGCAGCCCCTCCTATTCTGCCTGTTCCTGTCCATATACGTGGTCACTGTGCTTGGTAACTTGCTCATCATCCTGGCCAGTATCTATAACTCCCACCTCCACACTCCCATGTACTTCTTCCTCTCTAACCTGTCTTTCACTGACATCTGTTTCACCACCACCACAATCCCAAAGATGCTAGTGAACATCCAGACACAGAGCGAATCCACCAGTTACACAGGATTCCTCACCCAAATCTGCTTTGTCCTGACTTTTGCTGGACTGAAAAATGGAATTCTGGTCATGATGGCCTATGATCGATTTGTGACCATCTGTCACCCACTGAGGTACAATGTCATCATGAACCCCAAGCTCTGCGGGCTGGTTCTGATCTCCTTCTTTTTTAGTGTTCTGGATGCCCTGCTCCACACTTTGATGGCACTGCGGCTGTCCTTTTGCACAGAACTAAAAATTCCCCACTTTTTATGTGAACTAGCTAATATTCTCCAACTTGCCTATTCTGATATCCTCATCAATAATATCCTTGTGCAGTTAGTGACCAGCCTGTTGGGCGTCATTCCTCTCTCTGGGATAATTTTCTCTTATACTCGAATTGTCTCCTCTGTCCTGAAAATCCTGTCAGCTGGTGGAAAGGATAAGGCATTTTCCATCTGTGGGTCACACTTAATAGTTGTTTCCTTGTTTTACAGGACAGGTTTTGGGGTGTACTTTAGTTCTGCAGCCACTCACTCCTCCAGGAAGAGTGCAGTAGTATCAGTGATGTACACTGTGGTTACCCCTATGATGAACCCCTTTATCTGTAGTCTGAGGAACAAGGCTATGATGGGGGCTTTGAGGAAACTCATCTCTAGAATATCATCTTTCCATTGATTTCCAGTTGCTTTGGGCTTACACTGCTGGAATATAACACAGAGAAATAAATTAAGGAGAGGTCCAGCAAGTCTGACCACCTTCTTGAAATACTTAAGACCAGATATCAGATGGTTAAGGGTGAGAATTTGTTTTTTTGGTTTTTTTTAAAGATTTTTTTGATGTGGACCATTTTTTAAAAAAATTTATTTATTTATTTATTTATGGCTGTGTTGGGTCTTCGTTTCTGCGCGAGGGCTTTCTCTAGTTGTGGCAAGCAGGGGCCCCTCTTCATCGCGGTGCGCGGGCCTCTCACTATTGCGGCCTCTCTTGGTGCAGAGCACACGTTCCAGACGCGCAGGCTCAGTAATTGTGGCTCACGGGCCCAGCTGCTCCGCGGCATGTGGGATCTTCCCAGACCAGGGCTCGAACCCGTGTCCCCCTGCATTGGCAGGCAGACTCCCAACCACTGCACCACCAGGGAAACCCTGAGAATTTGTTTTTAATTAAAGAAAATTTTTTGGTGTTTCTTTTTTATTTTATTTTTATATTTCTGGGGGGTGAGAGTTTTGGAATCAGACCACCTGGGTTTGAATCCTACCTCTGTTAAACAGTAGCTGTGTGACCTTTGACAGTTTACTTGAACCCTCTAAGCTCAGTTTCCTCATCTGCAAAATTGGCATAATTATATTTACAATTTTGGAAGATCTGAGACACTTCGATTCTCTCAGTGAGAATACATGCATGCCTTCAGCAATAATAAGGCAAAAGTCTCGACTCTCATAGGGAAATGATAAATGATCACTTTATCATCTTTTCTAACAATGACTTTAGAGGTCAGATAGGTCTAGGCACAAAAACACAGGGCTGCATTTCATTCTGCCTAAGCCTTCTTCCTAAGGCTGTTCCCCTGATGGTCATCAATGCCTATAGCTGTGCAGGGACATTTCAGACACAATAACCAGAAACAGAAAACTGGCTGCCTCTCCTTAGGTCTCTTTGCAATGCAGAAAGGATCTTTCCAAGGAGACACCCAAAAGACATTGTTTTTATTATCACCCTGATTTGGGACATATATCCTGTATTAGTTTCCTATTGTCATTGTGACACATTACCACAAGCTTAGTATCCTAAAACAACACAAATGTATTCTCTTGCAGTCCTGGAAATCAGAAGCCTGAAATCAGCTACATTGCGCTAAAGTCAAAGTGTTGGGCTCCTTTTGAAAGCTCTAAGAAAAGAATGAAATGCGGAGTTATTGTTTTTTGTTTGTTTATTTTTGGCCGTGCACATCATGGCTTGTGGGATTTTAGTTCTCTGACCAGGGGTTGAACCCAGGCCAAGCGCTGAGTCCTAATCACTGGACTGACAGGGTATATTCCCCGGAGTTATTGTTGAATGCGTAAAGAATTTCTGTTCAGGGTGATGAAAAAGTTCAGGAAATGGGTAATGGTGGTGGTCCCACAACATTGTGAATGTTCTTAGTGCCATGGAATTGAACACTTTAAATGGCTGAAATGATAAATTTTATATCTATTTCACCACAGTTTAAAAAACTCAAAAAAAGGGAATTGAAACTGATAAATAACATCTTTCTCTCTAGACAAAAACAAACAAAAATCATTCCAATGTTAAGCAAAAGTCAAAGTGATTAAATATTTTGGAAGACAATATACAAAGATATTTTTATGACCTCAGAGGAGTTGAGCACCTGAGAGACTAATACAATCCAAAAGGTAGAGACAGGAGTTTAAGCACTTTAAAAATAAGCCACTAATAAAAAAGTTAATACAGAAAAAAAAAAAGCCACTAAAACAATTTTCAAGAATGAAAATTCAGAATTGTTCTTTCAATATAGTGAAGAAGAAAGCAGGGCAAATAAACTTCCAATGAAATGTCTCCACATGTGACCTTATTCACTCCATCAATATCAACGTGCTTTGATTACTCAGTATAGAAATAAACAACTTTTAATATATTCCAGCACTCTCAAAAATCAATCCTTCTCACCCTCTCCCCTGTAGCCACCAGTCTACTTTCTGCCCTTATGAAGTTGCCTATTCTACGTACCTTATAACTGAAATCATACAATATTTGTTCTTTTTTTGTCTGGCTTATTTCGCAGAGCATAATGTTTTTAGGGTTTATCCATGTTGTAATGTGTCAGAATTTCATTCCTTCTTATATGGCTGAAATGAATGAATGAATGAATGAATGAATAAATAAATAACTTCATAACCTACAATTATAACCAGGCTTCCTGATATCATTGATTGCATAGATATGCCATTGGTTGTATCTAAAAAAAGAATACTAGAGTCCAGTTAGAGAAGAATGGTGTGTCCACATTTGCACTGTATGTGAAATACATGTGAACAGAAAGAGGTGGAGCAGTGAATGATGAACACCTGGCTTCATAGCATCAGGGAATCAACCACCCTGAATTTTTCCATTATGTCTTCTTGGCCTTTAAGGATTTGTACTGCACTGGCATCAGAATGATGATGAAATTGTTTGGCTAATGAGGAGCTTTGGATATTGGTCCTCCAGAGGTACAGAGACTACAAATTGTGAAAACCACACTCAACAGCACTTCCCTGGTAAAGAAACAGCACACCTGTACCTCCTCCTGGAGATAAGCCCTCTTGCCCAGGAGCCTGGAGCTTCACTCAGTCCCTCTCCTCTTATAGAACTTTAGTCTCCATCACTGAACACCTAGCAGAGATGCATCATTGCATCTCTAGGAGAGATTCCATCATTGCACAGTGAAGTCATCCAGGTAGCAAAATGTCCCTTTGTTAATGTTTGGAAATCAGGGCAGGTGTTTTACTACAAGTTTATCCATGGGAAACTGTGAGGAAAGGACATGCATAAAATGATTAGAACCAAGGCATCCATTTGCCTCTTGCCTGTCTCCCATCTTGACATGTTTCCTTGTACCTTTCCTGCAATCCTCAAAGAGCTCTCATTCTGTCAGTCTCCTACTGTCTCTCCACAATGGCAAAGACTCTTTTCTTTCTCAGCAGGAATATGCTCATTTACAAACATGGTGATTGTTTTCAACTTTGCGGGCATTTAACTTCATTTTTGTAGTGGTTTCAGGGAGGAGGCTTGGGCAGTTTTACTGTATCTTCTAGTTCTGTGTTTTTAACACAGCTCTGTGTTATCTCTGTTGCCAGGCTGTGAGGTCTCTGAGAAAGGAGGTGCCAATCCAGTTAGCTTCATCAGCGTGACTACACGTTTCTCCTAATAAAGTTACCAAATGTTATAAATAATCAGAACAGCATAGTGTAATTTTTTAAATGACCATTCCTAGATCCTTTCCAGAATTAACAAATGTTGACACACTGCTTTATTAACTTCAGGTCTTTTTTCAAAATAACAAAATAACAAGCATATGGAAAGCATCCCTCCATTCCATTACTTCCCTTCCCAAATTGGTGTTCACCTCTGGTGATACTCCTGCTGCTGGACTAGGGACCACATCTTTTCCATCAGATTTATCAACAATATGGAACCCAGAATTGTGGCGCATGGGCTTAGTTGCTCTGCTGCATGTGGGATCTTCCTGGACCAGGGCTTGAACCCGTGTCCCCTGCATTGGCAGGCGGATTCTTAACCACTGCACCACCAGGGAAGTCCCTATTGCTTTGTTTCTTACACATCTCTAGTGGAGTCCACATAGAGAAACATCCTTGAATAAAATTAATTGTATCATTGATGTCTTAGCAGATTGGGTGCAGACTTAGGGCCTTCATGGAAAATTATTAAATGTGTCTTATTCTATGGAGAACTACTTTCCTTTGACAAGGAGATGTTGAGAATAAGACAAGAGGAGAAAGGGAAGCTGGCAAGATAAGCAGGATCACTTTCCCCAGAAGCACAGAAATAAGAGGCCATCAGTCAGAACCATCTCTGTGGATGAGGTGAAAACAGTGGAGCTGTCAAGGGAGAGTCAAGAGAGTGGGTGAAGAACCTTCTGTTCACTGGTGGTTGAGGGGTGGTTTTATTTTCAGCACCAGCCTGGGAAACAGCTCCCCGCCTGGCACTCCTGTTCACTCTAGTGCAGAGCTTCCTCCATTGATGTCCACAGAACAGCTGCAGAGATGAATCACCTGAGACCTTTGTTCATACTGAGGTTTCCCTGACCTCCAGCAAGAACCACTGACTTTGAACCTCTGGGGAGACATGTAAGGGATTATAGAACTGTTAATAAGTACTTTTGGAGATTCTGATGACCTCTAAAGTCTAAGCTGCATGACCCATATTAGAAGAACTGGGAAATATATTTAGAATTAAGAATATGGAAGGGCCTTTCCTCAATTTTACTTGTTAAAATATCATATACAAAGGAGAGCTTAAAACCTATGTGTAAAAAAACAAAAACAAAAACCTATGTGTAGTTCTGCAGGAATAGTAACATAATAACCATGCACATACCTATCCCGAAGTTAAAGCAATGCCGTCATTATAGAATGCAACTGTTCTCCCACTTGCATCACCCCCTCCCCTCCAGTGACAAACAGAATCCTGAATTTTTTTACTGATCCTTTTCTTTGATGTTCTTCTATTAGTTTAACTCCTATGAATTTGTCATTATTTGGTCATATTTGCACTGTAAAACTGGTAATAGGATTAAATGTCATTGTCTTACCACTCCTGTATTTAGGTTTCTGCAATTAATAGATTTTCCTCTTTCCAAAATGTTTTAATTGAAACGTTTAAATTTTTTATCCTGATCGTTTTTCTAATTATTGCATTTTTGTGTTTTGGTGTGTATTAGTAACTAATTAATTTACAATATTCTGTATTTTTACATTATGTATGGTGACTTTTCAAAATAGATATGCTTTATAATGCTGATGGAAAGGTAGTCTGCTTGCAGCTAGTTTTCTGCTGTTATGAATGATTCCGTGTGAGTATTCTTTTACACATCTCATGGTAGCAGTGAGAGAGTGTTTTATACTTGTCATGGAATTATTGTGTAAAGGAAATACAAATTCTCCTTTGGGTATTTAAGAGTTTTCTTAAGTGGTTGAACCAATTTATACACACATTAAAAGTTTCTGGTAATTCATATTATCACCAACATCTTTTCATTTATTGTGACAGTTTGCTTGTTGTAAAAATTAGTTCATCAGTTGTCATATCACACATTTATTTTCCTTTCTGTTAAATATCTATTTGTGATCTTTCTACTGAGTTGTTTAACTTTTTCTTATTGATTCATATGAATTCTTTACATAATAGGGATATTAGTATTTGTTATATGCATTGCAAATTTCTCCTTTAAGTGTATGACTTCTTTTTAGATATCCTATACAGCTTTTTTTTTTTTTTGGTGTGAACATTTTAATTATGTAGTTAAAGTTTGTTAATACTTTCCATACTGGCTTGTACTCAGTAGGTCTTTTTTTATGAAACCCATAGTACTTCAGACTGAAGAATTCTCAGTATTGACTTTAAAAAAATTTTTTTTTAATTTATTTTATTTATTATTATTTATTTTTGGCTGCATTGGGTCCTCGTTGCCAGGCGTGGGCTTTCTCTAGTTGCAGCGATTCGGGGCTACTCTTCGTTGCGGTGCACGGGCTTCTCATTGCAGTGGCTTCTCTTACTGCAGAGCACAGGCTCTAAGCGCGTGGGCTTCACTAGCTGTGGCACATGGGCTCAGTAGTTGTGGCTCACGGGCTTAGTTGCTCCGCAGCATGTGGGATCTTCCCGGACCAGGGCTCAAACCCGTGTGCCCTGCATTGGCAGGCGGATTCTTAACCACTGCACCACCAGGGAGGCCCTCAGTATTGGCTTTTACATTAGAAATATGAACCCTCCTGAAATTTACTTTTCCCTTTGATGTGAAGCAGGATCCAAACTTATTTTTATGTCCCTGCATAAACTGTCCGTTTAGGTATTGGTTTCTTTCTAGGCTCTATTTTCTGATCAATAGGTCTTTTCTTTATCCCTGAGCCAGTATAATATGTCTTAATTACTGTAGCAGAGCAGTCAACTAAAAATAAGTTTAGGTACTTCCCTGGCGGTCCAGTGGTTAAGACTCCCCACTTCCAATGCAGGAGGCATGTGTTTGATCCCTGGTTGGGGCACTAATCCCACATGCTTCGGGCTGTGGCCAAAAAGTAAAAAAAAAAAAAAAAAAAAAAAAAAAAAATCTATTATGGCAACAAAGAAGCCTCTAAGTCTGTTGATTACAATCACAAGGTACATTGTACAATAATTTGACTGTTTCTCTGATAATTCACAATGTACTGTAACAGCATTGATAACCATGGACCGGAATTTCAATGAATGGTCCATAATAATGTGGAAAGAATATTGAAGCTACTACTTTGAAACTGGGAAAAGTTAGTATTGAAATTCTAAAAACTAAAATGCCTATTACATGCTCAGTCTATTTTTAAATTTTTGGTAAATATGTAACATAAAATTTGCAATTTAAATGATTTTTAGGTGTGGAATTTTGTGCCATGGTTACATTCACAATGTTGTGCAGCCATCACCATGATCTGTTTCCACATGTTTTTCATCACCTCAAACTCTTCCCCCTCCCTCAACCTTTGGCAACCTCTAGTCTTCTTTGTGTCTCTATAAATGTTCCTACTCTAGATATTTCATGTAAATGTAATTATACAATAAATACTTCTTTTCTTTTTCAATTTCTTTTTTTTTTTTTTTAATTTATTTATTTTTGGCTGTGTTGGTTCTTCGTTTCTGTGCGAGGGCCTTCTCCAGTTGTGGCGAGCGGGGGCCACTCTTCATCGCGGTGCGCGGGCCTCTCACTGTCGCGGCCTCTCTTTGCGGAGCACGGCTCCGGACGCGCAGGCTCAGTAGTTGTGGCGCACGGGCTTAGTTGCTCCGCGGCATGTGGGATCTTCCCGGACCAGGGCTCGAACCCGTGTCCCCTGCATCGGCAGGCAGACTCTCAACCACTGCGCCACCAGGGAAGCCCTCTTTTTCAATTTCTTATTGTGAAATTTTCAATCATACAGAAAAGTTGAAAGAATGATAAAATGAGCACACATTCATCTAGTATCTACATTCAATAATTAACATTTAGCAATATTTGTTTCATTGATCATTGTTACTATTTTTCTTTTTTATTGTGTTAAAATACACATAACATAAAATTTACTATCTTAACCATTTTTAAGGTCACAGTTTAGTAGTGTTAAGTAAAGAACTTTTCCATCCTGCAAATCTGAAACTCTATTCCCTTTAAACAACAACTCTCCTTTTCTGCCTCTTCTCAGCCGCTATTCTATTTTCCATTTCTATGAATTTCAGTACATTAGATAATTCATATAAACGAAATTTGTCTTTTTGTCACTGACTTGTTCCATTTAGCCTAATGTTCTCAAGTTTCATCCATGTTGTAGCATGTGTCAGGATTGCCTTCCTTTCTAAGGCTGTATAATATTCCATTGTTTGTATATAACACATTCTGTTTATCCATTCATCCACTGATAGATGCTTAGGTTGCTCCCACCTCCTGGTTATTGTAAATTGTGCTACTATGAATAAAGTTGTGGAAATATCTCTTAAAATCTTTATTTAAAATATTTAAGAATTATTATTTTTTAAAATTCACTCTTTCCTCTCCATCTTCAAGAGTGCTATCACCTCACACCAGTCAGAATGGCCATCATCAAAAAAATCTACAAAAAATAAATGCTGGAGAGGGTGTGGAGAAAAGGGAACCCCCTTGCACTGTTGGTGGGAATGTAAATTGATACAGCCACTATGGAGAACAGTATGGAGGTTCCTTAAAAAACTAAAAATAGAGCTACCATACGACCCAGCAATCCCACTACTGGGCATATACCCTGAGAAAACCATAATTCAAAAAGAGTCATGTACCACAATGTTCATTGCAGCTCTATTTACAATAGCCAGGACATGGAAGTAACATAAGTGTCCATCGACAGATGAATGGATAAAGAAGATGTGGTACATATATACAATGGAATATTACTCAGCCATAAAAAGAAACGAAATTGAGTTATTTGTAGTGAGGTGGATGGACCTAGAGTCTGTCATACAGAGTGAAGTAAGTCAGAAAGAGAAAAACAAATACCGTATGCTTACACATATATATGGAATCTTAAAAAAAAAAAAAGGTTCTGAAGAACCTAGGGGCCGGACAGGAATAAAGACGCAGACGTAGAGAATGGACTTGAGGACATGGGGAGGGGGAAGGGTAAGCTGGGACGAAGTGAGAGAGTGGCATGGACATATATACACTACCAAATGTAAAATAGATAGCTAGTGGGAAGCAGCCAAATAGCACAGGGAGATCAGCTCGGGGCTTTGTGACCACCTAGAGGGGTGGGATAGGGAGGGTGGGAGGGAGACGCAAAAAGGAGGGGATATGGGGATATATATATACGTACAGCTGAGGCACTGTTATACAGCAGAGACTAACACAACATTGTAAAGCAATTATACTCCAATAAAGATGTTAAAAAAATATATATGAAAGCTATACTATAAAATAGATACAGTGATAATATATCTGAGAGGTGGAATTATGGCTGCTTTTAAATCTATTTTTGGATTATTTGATTACATGATTTCTCCATAAAGAATATGAATCCCTTGTGTAATAAAAGTTACTCAAAACCAAAAAAAAAAAAAAAATTCTGTTGAGGAAAAGAGAATAGAATGAAGGTTTGAGCATAGAAATCATCTAGAAATCACTGAAGATACTGGGCCTGTAGTGCAGTTTCATTTGTAGTGGGTTTGGCTTACATTCTTGTATTTAGTTTTATTTCTATACAACTATCAAAGAAGGAGAAAGAAGTTGGGTAATATTTGCATTTGCAACTAATTAAAGCAGAATTGCTTTTAGCTTTAACAAAAAGATCGTTTTGTGATCTCAGATTAATATCTTTACTCTTAAATGGAGCATAAATAACATTTATTGGCTAAGATTATTTGCAATAAACAAGACTGTTTACTGTTTACCACCTAGCAGATGACTATTTGTAAGTCTCACTGAGTATGCTAAAAGCTTATACTGAGCTCTCATTTTACCAGAGTGAATTTAAATTAACTTCAGCAGCCAGAATTAATGAAACCGGGTAAATGATGCAAAGATATTCCACAGGGTATTCTGTTTTAATTAGAGATAGAAAATGTGAGTCATTAGAGGTTTTTAAAAATGTTGCATTCTATTACTTTCTCATATTTTAAATCTAGGAATATAGATGAAAACTAAAAAATGTTAGCCACCTTAGTTCAGTTTTTAATGTATATCAGCTCTGAATTTATATTGAGTGAATAGTAAAGAGTCTGAATGAAGAACATAATCTGGAGGCATTCAGGTACAAGTAATAAACTTTATTAGAAGTTGAGTATCTGTTAATTAGCAGGCAGCTATATAACTTAACTATAAAGCCACTACAACTCAAACATTGTAGCATTACTACATGAATGAACACATATACAAATTAAACAGAAAAGAATATCCACAAATAGTTCTAAGTATGTCTGGGAAGTTTGATTGTGATAAAGTCAAGTTATAATCTTTAAAATTGATGCCTAGAAAACTACACACCCATTGAAAACTAAAGTCTGTACCTCACACTACATACCAAAATAAATTACACCAGTTGCACATGTAAGAAGCTTGCAAGTTGCCACTTTACCCTAACAAGATGCGTCTTTTACAAATGTTTTCTCCCACTCTGTGGCTTGTCTTTTCATTATCTTGATAGTGATTTTCACAGAGCAGAAATTTTCTATTTTAATGAAGTCTAGCTTATTAATTCTTTCTTTCATGGATTGTGCCTTTGGTGTTATATTTTAAAATTCATTGCCATACCCAAGGTCATCTAGGTTTTCTCCTATGTTATCTTCTGGGAGTTTTACAGTTTTGTGTTTTACATTTAGGTCTGTGGTTTATTTTGAGTTAATTTTTATGAAGGATATAAAGTCTGTGTCTAGATTTTTTTTTTTTTTTTTACTATGGACATCCAGTTGTTTCAGCACTATTTGATGAAAAGACTATCTTTGCTCCATTGTATTGCCTTTGTTCTTTTGCCAAAGATCAGTTGACTGTATTTATGTGGGTCTATTTTGGGGCTCTTTATTCTGTTCCATTGATCTATTTGTTCTTTCACCAATACCACCCTGTCTTGATTACTGCACCTTCATAATAAGTCCTCAAGCTGGGTAGTGTCATCCCTTCAACTTTGTCCTTCTTCAATGAGGTGATAGCTATTCTGGGTCTCTTGTCTCTTCATATGGACTTTAGAATCAGTTTGCCAATATCCATAAAATAACTTGCTGAGATTTTGATTGGGATCGCACTGAATTTCTATAGATTAAGTCGGAAAGAACTGACATTTTGATAATACCGAGTCTTCCTATTCATGAACATGCAATATCTCTCCATTTATTTAGTTATTCTTTGACTTCATTCATCATGGTTTTGTAGTTTTCCTCCTATAGAGGTTGTACTTATTTTATTAGATTTATACTGAAGTATACATTTTTGGCAGTGCTATTGTAAATAGTGTGGGGTTTTTTTAAACCTATTCCACTTGCTCATTATTGGTATATAGGAAAGCAATTACCTTTTGTATATTAACCTTGGATCCTGCAACCTTGCTATACTCACTTATTAGTTACAGGAATTTTGGGTCAACTCTTTAAGATTTTCTACATAGATGATCGTGTCACCTGTGAACAAAGACAGCTTTATGTCTTCCTTCTCAATCTGTACACCGTTTATTTCCTTTTCTTGCCTTATTGCATTAGCAAGGACTTGCAGCACAATACTGAAAAGTTATAATAAAGGAGGACATCCTTGCCTTGTGCTTAATCTTAGTGGGAAAGCATTGAGTTTCTCTCCAGTAAGTATGATGTTAGCTATTGGTTTTTTTGTAGATCGTATTTATCAAGTTAAGAAAGTCCCTCTCTGTTCCTAGTTTACTGAGAGTTTTTCTCATGAGTACACACTGGATTTTGTCAAATGCTTCTTCTGCATGTATTTACATGTTTTTTTTTTTCCTTTTTTGTCTTGGATGGATTATATTAATTAATTTTCAAATGTTGAACCAGCCTTACATACCTGACACAAATCCCGTTTGGTCATGGTATATAATTGTTTTTATACTTTTGTGGCTTCAGTTTGCTAACATTTTGTTGAGAATCTCTGACACAATTTTTATCACATTTCTACTATAAAAGGTTTGGGAGTCTAATGAATTTAAGCTATTAATTAGTCTTATCAAATTGTGCTTTTTATTCAAAGATACACCATAGCAGAACCCTGAGGGAATGGATGGTGAATGGTAAGGCCTGAATTTACACTTCTTTTATTCTTTATACCCTGAACGCGTCTCTCAACAAGTGTTTACGGCTGATGTTTATTTTTTTGGAAATTAGACATAGCTCACTCCATTCATTCATTCAACAGATTCTACAGCAGAAGGGAGGCTTCTAAGGAGGTAGTGTGTATTAGTGGGGCTGCAGGTTATTACAGGGAATCCAAGCAAGGCCTCATAATGGAGATGGTGATATTTGAGAAAAGACCTAGAAACGTGAGTGGATGAGTACTGTAGATAGTAAAGAGAACAGCAATTCAGGTAAAGGGAATAGCAAGTGAAAATGTCTGCCTACTATACTTGTTGAACATCAAGGACTAAAGAGTATAAGGTGTTTGGAAAAGAGTGAGCAAGGAGTAGAGGTAGAGGAGATGAGATCAAATATATAATGTGGAGGGTAATCATGTAGCAACTTTCCAGCATTTTAAGAACTTCAGCTTCAACTATGATGAAGGGGAAGACACTGAAGTCACATAATTCTTCTGACTTAGATTCTCAAAGGGTTCTCCGGCCACTGTGTTAAGGACACATTTCAGAGGGATAATAATTAAGATGACAGACAACGAAATCTTAATCCCGAGTGGTAATAGTGGAAAAATCGAGAAACTGTCAAATTCTGGTTCTATCTCAAAGATAGGGCCGACACATTTTGCTTCTGTATTGGATGTGACAGGAGAGAGAAAGGAAAAAGTCAAAGATGAATCACATTTTGTAACTGAGCATCAGGAAGAATGGAGCTGCCTTTTTCTGTTTTGGAAAGTCTACAGGAAAAGCATGAGTGACTATGTGTGTCTTTGATTGCAAGGTATATTAAGTTTGGGATGTCTATTAAATGACAAAACAGAGATATTCTGTTAGTAAGCAGTCTTGTTAGGTGGACCCAGTCCGTAAAGGACAACCTACCTAATCTGCTCAATTTGAAGACCCATAAAGGACTTCGGGGCATTAGTGTGAAGAGGGCTTCCTTTTGCGTTTGTGTGTATGTGTGTTATTTGCTTTGACACTGTGGTTAGGCTAAAGTAGCACTATTTTGGGCTTTCATCTTTGGCAACTTTTTTCTCACCAAGAAGCTTTTTTATTGGGTTGACACCAAACGAGTATTTGCCTGATTCTTCATGTCCTGATTCTTTAACTATTTTCCTAGTTTGGACAGCCACAAATTTGATTAGTATTTGTTAATTTCACCCTTCAACGTGGACACACTTGAAGCCAAGTGAACTCCCACCACACTGATGGTAGACTCCATCTGAGCATGCTCAAAAGAGCACAGAAGTTTGTCCACGGGGAGGGTACTATCAGAGGCTGATTGACAGTATCTGTGTTGTAGACCAACTTAAGGGCAAGCACATACGGTTCTTATGCTTTCCTGCTCCTGATAATAGGCAATGGCAGGCTCTGGATCACAATGTGTGAACCCAGCAGGAATAGTTTTGCACTCTATGTGGCATGACTATGATAAGGGGTCTATATCTTATCTAGCATGTATCTTCTTTTTTATGCTACACAAATACAAGGCTGTCACTTTCTGAGACAATAAACTTTCTCTGGCTGTGACAGATTCAAAGCAGATGCCAAGTTAGAAACATTTCTGAATTAGGTGATTTGGGTTCCTTGACCAGTTTAAAAAAACAAAACAAAACTGTTTTTCTTCTTGGTTTCACATTTAAACAATATGAGTTAGTCTAAACTATATGACCAAAAAATAGAACTACTAAAATAACAGGCCCTTATCATTATTATTTTGATATAATAAATAATAGAGGGATATTGTTTTACTAATAATTACCAGCATTTAGTAATGACAAGCCAAACATTAAGCCTTTAGGAAATTTGTGAACTCCTTCATTTCTTACAATAACTCTGTCAGATTGGTACCAGATTTATCACCATTGATGAAGAAACTCAGTTTCAGAGGAAGAAACTGAGGCACAGAGAGGTTAAATGTAACTTGTCCATAATTGCCCTAGCTGCTATGCTAGTCTGCTTCATCAAGCACTATCACCACTATCACATTTCTTTAATGGGACTTTAGATTCAGATAAACAATTTTTCCTGGTTGCAAGGAAATCATTTAACAAGCTCAGTTTGCAATGCTTGAAATGCAAGTCTGAGCCCAAATCTGAGGACCCTAAACCATGTGATCACTAAAAATACTGAGTATCAATTCTGAGCCTTCTAATATGAGTTTGCATTTAAAATAACAGGTCCTATTAGGAATAAGTGTACAAATGGCATTCTAGGAGGGAATATATCCAACAGGTGTTTTAAATTCCTTTAGTGGCAATGAAAAAGTATGAAGGCATTTCCTGCAATACTAAATGAGCTGATTTGCTTTTGGTGGGTAAACACTGAACTTTGCATACAAAACTTAACCTGAAAGTATTTTCTAAGTATCTTGCTATTACTCTACTCAAAGTTAGCCTTGTTATCTCCTTTAACAAACAAGAATGGTAAGACACAGTTTCAGTCAGTATAGTACGGATAAATCATTTGCAGTCTTGGGGAAACTTGTACCTTAACGAGTGTCTTCAATTTGGGGAAGACAGGAATTCACAATTGCCATTCTCTATGCATATTATTGCCATATAAACTAACTCCAGCAAAAGAAAGCTATAGTTAGGTAGATCCTTTCATAAAGTGATGCAGTCACTCAGGAATACTTTATAACCTAAAACGACTGGACAGTCGGTAACCAATGAATTATCCTAATGCTGATTCATCTGAGAGATCCTTTATTCCAATGACTTTCGCTGCTATCCTTCTCTTTTCCTTTTGGGATTAAGAACTATGCATAAAGTCTTACTTACTCTAAGGTTCACCTTGTACCTCTCCTGTCATACAACTCGTCACTTTCCCCATCATATGCCACCAAATGCCAAAAAGAAATCTGAGTACTCTGCGGTCATGGCACAGGTATTTCTAAAGAGATGAACACCTGTTCAAAAATCACTAATTCGAGAATAAATATATGGGGAAATGAACTGGGGACATGACTGGAACCAACTGAAACTGTGAGAGGCCAGCAGGGCAGATATGTGTGTCTGTATGTGCCCTAAAGAATAATGTTCTCGATGAGAAAAAATGCTTTATTGCCCCAAACTTTAATCCAATTAATATCTGGGAATATATTTCAAGACCACTTGTATATATGTGTATATACATAATATTAGCATTGTATATTATTTGTGTTATGTTCTCCCTTCTATTCATGGGGATATGTTGCCTTTAAAGTTGAACCTTTCTTGTTGATCTTGCACATGGATGAAGGTTCACACAGTAAGATAAGTTCAAGGATTTCTTTCTCCAATATCATTGATATGAATTCCTATTACTTAATTTCTTTTTGATAGATTTTCAGATGACAGTCCAAGATAGTTCTGCCAATGGAAATCACAGGACTACCAAATATGGAAAAGACTTTAGAACACTTACAGTGTGTTTTCATGGTCTGCATCAGAATTCTACAGAAGGCTTTTGGCTGAATTGGCAGTGAAATGAGAATGGAAAGTTAGTGTATCAGTTACTTCTCAGTGTGGTATGTTTTCTTTTCTACTATTCTACTATGTATTAGAAATTACATAAAAATCAGGAGAAGAGAAATGGTTAAGAAAAAATATAATCTGTCATGTTAAAGACATTCGGCACTTGCCTAGACTCACAGGTAACATGAGAGAACATGAGAGCTGGCTTGTGAGAGCTAACCTTGTTCCAATTCCCTCACTGTCTTGATGAAAAGCTTTGAGGCTCAAAGAAGGAAGTGACCCTGCCAGAAGCATACCATGAATCAGTGATGAAAGGGAGACTCCTTGGCTTCTGTAGAGCCATGCCTCTGTGCACAAGGTATTAAAGAAGCATTAATTAAATGCCCCTTTACCTAACAACGTGGAGCTTAATCATAAGGTTTGGGCTTCTTGTCTCTTCTTTTCTTTTGCTTTCTCTTTTACATCCTTGGGGGCCTTAGTTTTTAGTTGCTCTCTTGAACTGGATTTACAAGACATTTATTTTCACTAGCCCTTATTGTTTTGGATTGTAGGCTGAATTTTTAAGAATTTGGGGAAGGAGACTGAACTGCCAAAAGTTAACAGATTAGTGGCAAAGAGATCAAAATAATTATAATGCCAATTTCCCTGGGTATTCCCTGTGTACTTTAGGGGTAAAAATAGTATTTGTAAAGTGATTTCAAAATGTGCAAATATCACCTGTGGGACATAAACTACTGGTTAAGAGCACTAACTCTGAAATTAATTTGCCTGGATCTTTTTTCCCCAGCTCCACCACTTAGTAGTGGTGGGACTTCAGGAGTGTTACTTCTTTGTGTTTCACTTCCTCTTTGAAAAACAACCTCCTCTTAATAACCTCACCCATTTTACAGAGCTGTGGCGTGGAGTTAATACAGGTAGAGTGCTTAGGAATCCATGCCACTCTTCAGTCTTTTAAAATCAATCTTACTATTGTTGTTACTACTATTATTATTTTGTTAGCTGTCCTTGAAAAACTTTGCCAGCAGTACTCACTTGCTTTCTTTTTGTTGTATATTCTCTACATCCCACTTAAGCGTTCTACCAAACCCTAAGAGGCTCTTTTCAGATATTTTACACCTCTTTACTTGTTTGTCACAGCAAAAGTAAAAGGAGTGTGGCTCCCCTTGATCGAACAAACCAGAACATTGGTTTTCTCCCATTCATACACATGGGTGAACAGATGTGAAAAAACAACTCCATGGGGCTTTCAGTCTGGAGCCAAACATCCAGGCTCGGTGTAACTCGACACTATTATGCACACATGTTGTTCCCTTAGGACCCAAAAGAATCTCAACTAAGCCCATCATTATTTCAGGAATATGAAGAATGCTTTTTGTGAAGTAGCTGAACATAACAGAAATACAAGAAAAGGCAGAGGTGTTTCGTATCACAACTTTTTGAGAAATGCTCAGAGCTCTAAGATGTAGCTGACAATTCCCCCATCAGCTAATGCTTTCAAAGTTACCATAAATTTCACCATAAATACATTTTTTCAGCAATGGCAATAATGCGGTGACTATACTACTCAATTCCTCACAGTGTCAGCATTAAATACATTAAAAGGGTAAGTTAGAATATCTGTCTGATTGCTTCTGACATAACCCCCAGATCTCTTTTATTTCTGTACTCCATCAATTATAATGTGGAACATTAACACAAATTATTTCTAAACACTAACAAGCAATGTAGCAACAAGTGGCAGACAATCAAGGGGAATTTTGCCATAGCACGGTGCTTATTTTGTTACAGGCAGGAATGCAAACCCAAAGGATGTAATTTAGAGGAAACTCTGTCCTGTCTATTCTCTAGGAACTAGAACAAGGGGACTGAGAGAAGATGATTCTGGGTAAATCAAACCGTTTTCTCCTAATTACAGCTGAATAATAGGGAGCAAACTCCCATGGAAGGTTGTGACCTGCTGGCAAGAAAGCTAGGAGGTTGCCCTGGCTAGGGTCTTTCATATACAGTTATTCAAGCTCACACTTGATCATCTGTCAGGGATGCTACGGTAGGGAGAGTTTTGCCGTAGCTGTGAGACTCAGCAAGATCACTTCCAACTCTAAAACCTACAGTTTTAATTTAATCACCAACACCAGCCATCATTAAGAGCAACCTCAAATAACTCCAAATCTGTTCATCTACTCACATATTCTTTACACAGTCAACAGGCCTCGAGTGATTACTACATGCCAGACACAGTTCGAAGACACAGAATAAGGGATAAGAAAGGTAACAACCTCTGTCACTGTGGGGCTTGAGTTCTTTGGGAAGAAGTTCATTTAAATACAAAGAGACACCAAAGATAATATTTGTTTTGATTATTATTCTGTGAAAGAAGTAAGGTAATCTGATAAATTGGGACTGAGTTAGGCTAGTAGGACAATCAAGGAAAAAATATCTTTAAGAGATGAGTGCCAAAGAATAGAAAGGAATCATTTATGGACAATTTTTCTGGAAATAATATTTCCAAAATATGGGAACAGCAAATACAAAGGCCCTGAGGCAAGATGAAGCTTAACTACAATCAAGGAACAAAGAGAAGCTAAAAGGTTAGGTCAGGAGATAACCACACAAATTTACACCAGCTGGTCCCTGAGTTCAAGTCTACGTGGATATATTCTTGAGGTGAGTTAGACATATATATCATCCAAAAAACAAAAAAAAAGTTGACTCCAAAATTACCCTGGAAATTCTGAGTGAGACTCTTTACAAAGGCACAACCATATTAAAGATCACAGCCATCATTCTCCAAACTCCACTCTGGCCATCACTTGCAGGCATTTAACGGGGGTGTTTAATATCCTCTCCAAGATATTGGGCAGGAAGAACAAACACCCTAGCATGTCTGCACCGTGCACCTAGTGTCTCACAATTGAAAAGTAGCTGGAGCTCACCCTGCTGATGGCTTTGCCAGTTTTTTTTTTACCTTTTACTAGAGTCCCATCTCTTTTAAGAACTGGAATATATTTTTTGAGGGAAATCAACTATAGGAAAATTCAACTGACAGAGATCATACTGTACCCGACTTTTCTGTTCTTTGCTACATTTATTTGTTGAGACAAACGTCTGTTCTTAGCCTTTTTGTAATGGCTCTGTTAAACAGAACAGACACACAGTACACTGCACATACTTAAAGAACACAATTTAAGTTCTGAAATATGCATATGCCCATGGAACTGCCAACACAATCAAGAAAAGGAACATATCCATCACTTGCAAGTGTTTTTATGCCTCATTCATAAAGCCCCTTTTTTTCCCTCACATTCCACCCCTCCACATCCCCAAGTGACCACTGATATGCTTTCTGTCGTTAGAGATGTGTTTGCAGTTTTCTAGAAATTTATATAAATGGATTCACACAGTGAGGACTCTTTTATCTGGCTTCTTTCACTCAATGTAATTATTTTGACAGTAACTCATATTTTTGTGGGTATCAATAGTTGATCACTTTGTTTTGCTGAGTAGTGTTTCACTGTATGAGTATACCACAGTATGTTTACTCATTCGCCTGTTGATGGGTGCCCGAGGTTGTTACAATTCTATTAAAAATAAACATGCTATGATGATCCACGTACAAGTCTTTGTATGAACATATGCTTTCTTTTTCTTGCATAAATATCTAGGTGCAGAAAGGCTGGATCATACGGTAGGTGTATGTTCAACTTATAAAGAAACAGTCAAACTGTTGACTGAAGTGACTGTACCATTTCCCTTCCCACTAGCAGTGCAAAAGACTTCCAGTTCCTACACTGCCTCACCAATACTTGGTGTGCTTGGACTTTTCTAATTTTAGCCATTCAATAGGTGTGTAGTGGCATCTCCTGGGGCTTTCATTTTCATTTAGATAATAATTCATTACATTGGGCAACTTCATGTGCTTATTTGCATCCGTACACCTCCTTGGCAGGATCTCTTTTTAAATATTTTTACCCATATTGTTAATTTTTAAAATTTTTTCTAATTACTGACTTTTGAGAGTTCTATACGTGTTAGAGACACAAGTCTTTTCAGGCATATAATTTGTAAATATTTTCTTCCAACCTGTGGCTTTTCTTTTATTAATAATGGCTTCCAAAGATGAAACCCAATTTATCACTTTTTTTCGTTTATGGGTCTTGTTTTTGGTGTCATCTCTAGGAAATCTTTGCTTAACCCAAGGTCAAAAAGATTTTGTCCAAGTTTTAGAGATTTATGTTTTGATCTACATTTAGCTAATTCTTTATATGGTGTGAAGTAGGGATCAAAGGTCATACTTTTGCATATGGCTATCTATGCACAATATCCGTGTGCAATATGCTTCCAGCAACATTTGTCAAGAAGACTATCCTTTCTCCTCAAAATTGGCTTTGCAGCTCTGTTGAAAAATCAGTTGTCCTTATATGTGTGGATATGTTTCTGGGATCTACATTCTATTTGACTGACGTATTATATCTGACTCTTGGTTATAATATATTCTTTTACTGATGTCTTTTCACTTGCTCATGTAAACAGTCTCCCAGTAATATAGCCTTACCATTTGACTGGACATACCTAGGTATACCTGAAATGCATTTGATAAATCGATGGATCTTGCACTCAAACTAGGGTTACTTTCCAAAAACACTTAAAATGTTGAGGTGTAAGAACTATGTATTCTACAGCCTTCCTGCCTCAACCAAGTGTATGTTAACACATCCCCACGAGCTATTTTGCATGTGTATGGGGCTGTAGCGTCTGGGGAGTATGAGAGTGGTATGTGCTGTCTATCCCAAAAGATCATCATACGAGGCAAAGGAAACATTAAGGAAATAGATAGGAATAGTCAAATGCCAAATGTTAAAATATTTCTCATGCGTTTTTAATATTTACATTGAGATAAATAAGCAAATTATTATAAAATAAAATACAAAACCTTAGAGAATATTTCAAAATGCTCTTTTTTGCCAGATGCAACACTAGGAATAAACAGAGGAATTTTCGGAACCAGCTTGTCTTTCCTTTTTTTTATCACCATCGAGTGATGGGGTTGTATTTTATTCAGTCTATTGTACATGTGGGTGTGAATAAGATGGAACTTGTCTCAAAAAGAGAAATGAGCAAAGAATATATGTTGTCAACTTGTGTAAAACATTTTTTCATGTTCTGACTCATTTTTCTTTTTATTGGCATTTCAAGGGATTTCGTTTTTTAATTTGACTATTAAAAAACCTTGATAACTTCAGTGCAATCCCATGAAGATAATATAAACAACTGGAATGGAAAATGAAAAGATGATAATAGCAACCAGCACTGTGATATTTCTTGTCAGTGTTCTTTACTATTTAGAATAGTAACAAATCCCATATTCATTTGACTTTTTGAACTTTGGCCTTTACTTTGGTGGAAGAAGTTCCTTTCACTTTGCTTATTATCTGTTTGCAATGAAAAACAATTAATGACCATACTTTGACATGATCCTCTTAGAGTTGTATAGAGGGAGGATAGTTATGCAACTATTTATATATCTATGGGTTCAAGGAAGTTTAAAGGCTTGATATTTGAATCCTGTGGAATGTAGCCTCCTTTCCAACAGGGAAATGAACATATACATGTACTTAATGGAGTTTAAAATAAAGCAACACCTGTTCGTAGAGGCACCTTCTATTCCAGGCATGTTTATGTACAGGGAAGGGGAACAAGAGCTATAAAACATAATTCTTGTCTATAAGGAGCTTACAGTTTAGGGGGGTTGAGGGCACTCAATGACTCAACGGGGATGAGCCTGATGCAGCTGGCTACAAGGTCACCCTTGGATAAACTCTGCTTTAGGAAAGACCAGCTTACTCTTATTCTGTTAAACTCTTTAATGCGGTGTCCAATAAACCTGAATATCAAGCTCAAACGCCACTTTAGAAATGTTTCCAGGGGTGCTAACAGCCAACAAGTTAATATGCTTCCTACACACTTGACACAACTCACCAGAGGTTTTGAATTCGGTGAGCATATTGACCTCCTTTAAGAAAGATCACCATTGAAACTTCGAATGCTAAGTTCTAAGAGAATGAAGTAAGTAATAAGTGATATTCAGGTTCAGAGGTGGAAGAGAAAAGAGGTCTCACCTTGAGTAGACCATTTTGTTGGATTCTCCAAAGTGGCAAACAATAAGGAGAACACTAACCAACTAAGACTCTGAATAAGTTGAGAATTAACATGAAAGCCTAAGATGGAGGTCAAAAGGTCCCCAAGATTGAAGGATACACTTAGGCTGAAAGGGAAACTATTGAAATAGATGTAGAAAATGCTAAATATTTCACAAAAAATTTATTAGAACTAATAAAACAACTTAGCAAAGTTTGTTTGCAGAATATGAAATCAACATATACGCATCACTTGCATTTCTGCACATTAGCAATGAACAATCTGAAAAAGAAATTAGGAGAACAATTCCATTTACAATAGCATCAAAAAGAATAAAATACTTAGGAATAAGCTTAACCAAAGACATGAAAGACTTGTACACTGAAAACTACAGTGTTACTGAAAGAAATTAAGGAAGACATAAATAAATGGAAAGACATCTCATGTTCATGAACTATTGTTAAAATGTCCATATTACACAAAGCTATCTACAGATTTAATGCAATGCCTATCAAAATCCCCTATTTTTGCAGAAATAGAAGAAACGACTCCAAAATTGATATGGAACCACAAAGGACCCTCAATAACCAAAGCAAACTTGAAGACTTCACATTTTCTTTTGAAATGAAGTTTTCTTGTTACTGTGGGTTAAAAATCCAAAGTCCTAAATATCCATAAATTATCCTCCTAAATTTACATTTTGGTTCATTCTCAGTGACAGGGCTTTCAGTGCCTGAGTGGCATTGAGGGCTCCTTCAATATCTCTAGCTTGGACTTCTGTCACTGACATGGTGTGGGTATCTCAGAGCCTTGGCTCTTTTACCAGTTGATCAAGTCCCGCATGAACCATGCTCAGAAGGGCCCCACGCTTGCTTGCTTTCATGCTCTGCTACTGCTGTCTTGAAATTCTTAATGATTTTATCTTTGAACTTACGTTTTGTAAGTAAAATTTATGGGACAATAAAATGTACGCATGAGCAGAGGTGACATGTGCAATATGTGTGTCTGCCACCACTCCTGCTGCCCCATTCCCATCTAGTTTTCACCCTGCTTATGGTGTGCTTTCCATGACATGCTTATTTGGTACCCATTTGGAGTCTTACTGAGTTCCACCAGAATTCTGTGCTACTGGTCACATCCAAGACTAAGTGAAGGTGTTAACAGCTCCGGGAGGCCACGCTTTCCATCTGAATCTGAACTTACTTCTAACACAGAAAGAAAGCAGTTGTTTTTTAAGAAACAAGAATGTCCAAGGAATCTTATCATATCCTTTCTTACTCGTGTTACTTCCCAATATTAGCCAAACACTTCGGCTGAAAAAGATGAAAAAGAGAAGAGAGAACAGCCCATAGAACCCATTTAGGGCTCACCCTAATCCAGTATGATGTCATCTCGATTCTATCTGAAAAAAGAATTTACTTGGGCACAGTCACAGGTTCCAGGTGAACATGAATTTGGGAAGGACACTATGCACCCCAGTGCAAATACTTTCAACAACACTTTTTCTTTGCAGTTTGAACAAGAGGCACTATAGTTTCATTTTGCACTGGAGCCCACACATTATGTCACTTTGTACTGTTAGAGCCAATGTTGGAAAAAGGGGCTTCATGAGACAGCCAAGTGAGTCTGTCAACTGAATTCTAGAATTATCCAGACTTACACACTTTGTTGCAGCAAGTTGGTTCCAGGCAAACCCATGTGAAAGGGGCATGTCCACAGTGGAGCAGAGAACTTTTGTCTCTCTATCACCAGACTCACTCCCAAGAGGAAGGAAAGAAGAGCTTAGCAAAGCATGACCAGTTATTCTTCCTAACTTTGCCAGTCAAGTAGGTCACCTCACCCAGCCAGTGTCAGTGAATATAAGAGCAGGGAAATTAAAAGTTATACTAATCAAATTCCCTTCACATGGAGGTACCGTTCGGAACGAGAAGGGAAATTGTCACTAATGCTTCCCTGTTTTTTTCAATCTCTTAACCCACTCAACTATGCCTTTAAACCTGTAATTAACGGAATATCGCTCTCCCTTCAGGAAAAAGAATAGACCTTTATCAGGACAGTCCTGCTCACACTTTTATGGGGCTACTCATTTGAGTGGCCTCCGGGAACTGCTGGTGGACGACTTAGAGTTTCATCCCAGAAGTCTCTGATATGGGTGAGAAATTGCATTAATGTAAAGTAACTCCAGGGCTACTCATATCCAATGATCAGAAACAACTTTTTGTTCGACCAGCCATCCACAGCACAGCTAACCACAGAAAGCTGATGAGGTTAAATGACACACTAAGGTTAAATACATAAAAGCATCCAGTAATACAATTCAGAAATCATAGAAATGTTGCAAATTTGAAAGTATACCTTTGCCAGTATCAAATTCTTCACAGAGAAATTAAAAGGGCACACATTAAACGCTCTTATGAATTAAGGTCCCAAAGTATTAAAGCCCAATTTTGAAATCAAGTGTCCTTGTTACTGTGGGTTAAAAATCCAAAGTCCTAAATGTCCATAAACAATCCTCCCAAATGTACATTTGGTTCATTCTCAGTGACAGGGCTTCAATGGCCTGAATGGGACTGAGGGCTCCTTCAGTATCTGTAGCTTGGACTTCTGTCACTGACACGGGTGTGGGTCTCTTAGGGCCTTGGCTGTTTTATCAGTTTATTAAGTCTCTCATGAACCACGCTTTTAAAGAGTCTAAAGAGTTCCTAAGATACAATTTGATTTTACAGCACTATCCCCAAAATTTAAAAACAATCTCAAAAGCAAGCCAATCCCCGACTCCTAGAAGAGTGAAACTAGGCACATTTTTGTTCCCAGAATCCAGTACAGAATTTGACCAAAGAACATAGCAGAAACTCAATGGCATTTGAGAGAAAGATAAAGTCTCTTTCGTTTTAGCCTCACTAGGATGTCCATTAGTCTATGCCATTTATTTGAAATTTCTGACCTGCCAACTTCGAACCAGGAGGAATCTTTTAGCCTGACGTTGATTTGTCACTATGAATTTGCCATGTGCAGTGCACAGCCCTGAGCATCTGTCACACGTGGACTCTTGAGTTATCCCTCCTCCTTGATGACTTTGTGGTTCACACTGCAGTACTGAACTGATTATGGCTTCTGTCGAGTGACATTACACCTCCAGTTCTGATGTGTAGATTTGACAATCCTATGCCGCCACGGCCATTTTCACTGCCTCCTGCTATGGAACTGCATAGACCAAAGGCGGCTGCCTTTAAGAGAACACTTCTTTCTCCAACATAATTGACAAATCCAGTGTCAGCTTGGGTCCACATGTACAGGGAGTCACTTGAGCCTACGGTAGACCATATGTGTCAATGCCGACAAGTTCTACAAAACATGTTTTCCTTACAATTGAGTCTTTGTCTCGGTCAAGCCTGCTTGAGAAAAACTCTACCTGAAGAGTAAGGCAAGGTGGACGGCTGCCTGGGACTTTCCTGCCCTGTAAACTCCTGCACACTCTCAAGTCAAGTGCCAGGTAAAGGTCTCTGTATACTAAAGACCCTCCAGGTGCCTTATTCATTCCACTCCAGGTATTGCTCAGTCACCTGCAACTCCCTAACACCCCTTTTCTTTATGTCAGACTTTTACTTAAGTGGCTCTAAAGAAACAGCCCCTCTCCCACGCCATAAGCTGCAGCCATCAGCCAAAATCAAAGTACCTTACGGCTGGTATAGTGGGTTGGATGGTGGCCCCATCCAACAAGTATATATCCATGTCCTAATCCTTGACTGTTACATCGTTTGAAAAAAAGGTTTTGCAAATGTCATTAAGGATCTTGAGATGGGATTTCCATCCTATATTATCTGGATGGGTCCTAAATAGAATGACAATTGTCCTTATTATACAAGAAGGGCAGAGGGACATTTGAGACAGACAAAAGAGAAGATACAGACACAGAAAGGGGGTGATGTGAAGACAGAGACAAAAACTGAGTGATGTGGCCTCAAGCCAAGGAAGCTGGCCAACACCAGAAGCTGAAAGAGGCAGGGATAGAGTCTCCCCTAGAGCATCTGTAGGGAGAGCAGCCTTGCTGACACCTTGATGTCACACTTCCGGCCTCTACAACTCTGAGATAGTAAATTTCTATTGTGTTAAGCTTCCAAGTTTATTAGTCTCCCTGCAAGCACGGAGGACACTTATACAGCATGCATTAAACCTTTTCTAGGCTTCAGCACTTTACTGCACAAACCTAAATATTTTCAAACAGTCAAAGGTCTCAACTTCCCACCATACATTAAAGACCAAGGCACTGGACTACCTTCCTTGGCAGTACCAAAATATTTTCCACATGGACATTTTCCTCTCCAAAATGTCTGCTCCTTTCTTTTTATTTCTCAGTGTTCCCAGGTAATGCACCAAATGTTAGGGTCTTTTCATTACCTTCCAGCAAGTACAATGCCTTAATTCCATTTGGTTTGGAATAAATTAGGAAATAAGAGAAAAGAGAAGAGATGGAGGGCCAAATATTCCTGTTACTGTTGATAACCCTGGCTTTAGAATCCAGTTTGAACGCAATGATCACATAAAGGAACCCCAGAATTGGGCAGATTTACTAACTCGTAATACACAGAATGAGAGAAACAGAAGACACTCACTCACACTCTCAAGGGAGAGAACAGAATTAGTCAAGGCAAGCATGCTCACTTAATTCTTTTCAAGCTTTCTATATAAGTTACTTGATCACCCTGGGGCAGAGTCAGTAAAGAAGCAGGGCTGAAATGACCCTAAGAGCTCTCTTGACGGGACTGAAACATCAGGAGCAGAAAAGGAACATTCCCTCACTCCCCACCACCACCACCCCCAGCAGTAAAAAATGATCATCCACATTGACAATGTAAAAGAAATCAGAAACTACGCTAACTCTGATTCACTCTTAGTATACCAACAGCTAATCAGGAGCCTTGTGCAAAAGCATCTTGACTAGTTGCTAATAAAACTCTTTAGAAGCAGACCCCTCCACATGCCTCAAAGGGAAGATGCAGACCTGTATGCTTCAGGATTTTCTCACCAAAACCCCACACAATTTCTTTACTATTCCAGCCAAGTATGGCCTAGCCCTACCCTGATACCTGTTTTTCTTGGTTTAGCAATAAAGAAACATAGATGGAAATAAAGAAGAGCTATCAGGTAGAAAGATATAAAATAGTGGGAAAAATATTATAAGTAGAGTCAAGTAGCACCACCATTTACTAGAAGTGAACTTTCAGCACCAACATTAATATTTTTTCCTGTTATATCTGAAAAGTGATAATAAGTAATATGTACATAACAACTTTTAATTTATTCAAATCTCATTTTTATAACTAACTACTTCACAACAAGTAACATGCTAAGGCAGCATCAATAGATGAAAAAAGGTAGTCCCTGGCCCCAAGGAATGTGGCCCAGGAAAACACAGAGATACGTAAAAAATACAATCACAATACAGTGTAGCGAGTGCAACAATCAGGCATGCAGAAGTGCAAGGGTAGCAAAAAGGAGCGTGTGATCACAACACTAAAAAGAAGAGTGCACAAAAGACATAATATGTAAATTGAGTTTTGAAAAATGAAGTGGGTGTCCCAGGTGCCCCATAGGGAGAAAGGAATTCTTGGAGGAGGGAAAAGCATAAATGAAGACAGTGAATTGTTCTTATAATCCAGAAGCGAAGTAGGCAATGGCAGGAGAAATGATTGGACACAGGCGTCATGAATACTTACATGTCTGCGTTTTAGCAAGTCCATTCTAAAGGAAACTTTGAGGAGCAACTCGGGGGTGGGGGGCCGCGGGGGACAGAACTAGTCATTCCTGCAAGAAACACTGTACAGTTGTGCAAAACCCTGGAACCAGTTTCTACCAACCAACCAAAAAACACGACTTCAAAGGCAACGTGGTTATCACAGGAAGGGCTTGTTTTTGTGTTTGTTTTTAGTTCATTAGGCCTCACTTAGAATTCTGATTCCACAATGCACTTGCGTTGGGATCTTGAACAACACTCATAAACTCTGCAAGTTTCAGTATAGTAAGTTTATGTGATTACCTTCATCTGTAATATCCCTGTGTTGCAATCTTAATTAATTAAGATGAATTCATCTTAATCTTAATCTCAAGTTCAGGTCAAACACTAGTTCCTCTGTGACTTCTCCTCTGAACTGATTCAAAAGCCTTCTCTCCTGTCCTCATTTGGCTTCTCTTCTCTTGGAATCTCATAAGAACTTCTACGACCTCTTTGGTTTTTTGTTGTTGTTGTTGTTGTCGTCTGTTTGTTTGTTTTTTAATTGAAGTATAGTTGATTTACAATGTTGTGCCAGTTTCAGGTGTAGAGCACAGTGATTCCGTTTTCAGATTCTTTCCCCTTAGAAGTTATTACAGAATATTGAGTATAGTTCCCTGTGCCATAGAGGAGATCCTCGTTGTATCTATTCTATGCCTTCTTGACCGTAGCACTTGTTGTATCATTTTTATGTCTGTTGTGGTTTTGTGACTGAACAGGAAAATTTTCTATTTGTTCATGTCCTGGCCCTTCCTTTAAAATGTGTTCATTTATCTATTTCATATTTATTGACTATATCTTAGATACCGTGTTAGCTGCTTGTTCTAGATGTTAGTAAAATATAGACCTTCCTGCTCAAAGGGTCACAGTATTTGTGGGAAAACAAAAAAATGAACAACCTATGTCTCAAATAGCTTTGTACTTCCCAAAGAGAACACACCTCGTAGGTACAATAAATATATGTATTATACATAAATGTATAAATAGTTAATGGCATTAAAAACTTGAGATAACTGCTTTTCTATTCTGAGGAAACGATCATTACATTTCACCAGGAGCTCAATACCACTCTGAGAATGAGGGCTTAACCCCCATCCTGACTCACTGCATCGCTTTCTTACATGAAAATAGACAAGTCTGTACATACTCTCTATAAAAAGGCTTATCTGGCATGAATTTCAGAGAGCAAGAAGAAAAATTCAAGAGGTTCAGAGAAGCATCCAGAAGCTCAGATGATTGTCTGGCACTAATACAACTTGCTTGACAGGAAAATAGAGCCGTAAATCTCACAAAATTAGATGATCTTTTAAGGATTTCAAAACCTCCTGCTATTAATTGGAAATCCTAGAAGAACAGCTTCTTTTAAACTATGCTGATAATATGCTTTACAGCTTAATATTCAGAAGCCTATGTTGTGGCTAAGTGAGCGTCAGGAAAGAAGGAAACTTGTGGTTTAGCTCCATTTACTCCGGAACCTCTGGTCAAAACATCTGCTTCTGTGCTCAGCCATCTTATCATCTGTACAATGGAGGCAACTCTAAGAAAACATAGTTACAGAGATGTTGCACAGCTTCGTGTGTCATTGTCTTCATTTGTTTCAGAAAACCAATCACATCTAAGCTACGACTGAAAGAGTGCAATGTTATTTGGGGTCATCTAGTGCAGCTCTGTCAAAGTAAAGAAAAGGAAAGGGGCCTAGAATAACTATAATTTTCCCAAGAGGACACAAGTATTTTATGTTAAATCTGGGTCAAGAACCCTGATCTCTTTGATGCCATTCCATTGTTCTTTCGTTGGGTTCTGAACAACCCAGAGAAAGAAAGAGAAATAAAATTCCTCTGTGCTGTGTCACTGCTACAGGACGTGGCAAGATTCGAATTGGAGAACTACATATTAAAAGGTATCTGGGAAATTCTTCAAACTAATTGAGATATATACCAGGTACATAAAAAACAGTATGTGTTCTCAAGATGATTCTGTGGAATGAACAGAACAGAACATAAACAATCAAATAATAACACAAATCATTTTTATAGATTTTTAAACCTTACAAAGCATTTTCATGTTCATTATCTAATTTAATCCTCAAATCAACTCCATGAGACAGTTATTATTTTCCCATTAGAAATGACCACATATTAAATCCTTAGTGATTGCTCAAGAAAAGCTGAAATCTTGAGTGTTACATCTATTAATGCCAGGGTTGGGTGTTTTCCCATGGGAACACTGGATGCTAAAATCAACAGGGATTTTCAGCGCAAGATGGCAGACTAGGAAACATTTACTTTCTCTTCCTCCTGAAACCATGTTTAAATAAAACTGTAGAAATACCAAAATTAAGCAACCAATAAAAGCCAAGACATTGTGGAAGTCATCAACCACAGAAAGATTTCAACACATTTTGAGAAGGCAAACAATGAAATGGAGGAGCCATGAATAAAATAATTAAGAAAAGACTACCCTAAGTAGGGTCTGCACAAAGCCAGTCAGCTTTTGCTGAGCTCTGGTTATAGTAAAGGGCAGAGGAAAGAAGAGGGGCTGAAAACAAGGAGACAAACATCATTTTAGGAACAAAAGTTCATTTAATGAGCTCCAGGGAACACCCAGCCTGCTGCCATACTAACTCATGAATTACAATGGATTGTTGGTAAGTAAGACAAGAAAACAGGGAACAAACAAAACAAACAAAAATCAAGACATTGTTTCTTACTGAACTCTTCTCAAATGAGATCAAGGAATTATGGTTCAATGCCACAGCTGTAAATCATTTCTGCTCCGGGAGAGGTTAGAAAGGGCTTATAATATTTACCCCTTTTTTTTCAGACAGAATTTAGGTCTGAGCAAAACCTTTTGTGTCCTCAAACCTCAAAGTTTATTGGGGATGGAAGTCCAAATTAGCTGTCACATATCATAAAAAGAATCTCATTGGCAGAGGGTCAAACTAATTTTGGAATATATGAATTATGCCCAGTGTTATTTTCAATAGATTTTAAACTAAAATATATAAATAAATTTTTACTGATCTATATGACTCTGGGTTCTGAAACTTCTACATGTCACATGCGTGATACATAACACACAATGTCAGCCCCAGGAGAGAGAAAACACTCCAATGAAGCAAGCCAAAGAAACAAGTTTCAAACAAGGTAAAGTCATGTGTAGACCAGGATTTTTCAATTCTTTCCTGTCATGCTGAAGCTTCCAGCTCCTGAATAACAACACATGTTTCCCTTGCCCTAGACACCCAAGAGTATGTCTCCTCTCTTGGGCATAAGAATCGCTAGAGTTACATATGTGTAGTAAACAGTGGACCCAGCTGGCATACTCACAATGACCAAATTGTGTTGATCGTACTTTAAACCAATACCTCACTCCACGATGAAGTTGCAATAAATGATATATTTGCTTTCCAGACACGAATGAGATGCCTTACTGGATATACTCCAGGAAGGCCAGAGAAACTGGAATAATTTACTGGTGAATTTCTTTCCGGATAGCCCATGATTTGTCTAGAACATAATCTTTACATATCTGGATCCTTCACACTAGACCAAAGGGAAAATCTGGGCTGCAAGCCTCAGTTAGAAATGTGGGGCGCTGCTATGCTGACAGCTGGTGCTCCCTGACCTGTATCTTCTGAGACTAGAACCCCGTGTGGTGGATGAACAATTCATGAGCTGAACAAAAGAAGACCTCCTAAAGGGCAGTGTATGTGTTCCTCACACGTATGGCACTTAGGGCTAAGTACCATAAGGGCCACAAGAAAAAAAACCAAAAGTAACACATGAAGCATATATGATAAGGAGGCGCCACAGTCCAGAGCACGAGCTCTGGAATCACACAGGCTTGCTTCGAATCCTAGCTAAGCCACTACCATCTGTATAACCTGAAGAATAGTCGAAGGTTTAAATGTTGTTTTACCAAATTTTGAAAAGGAAGTGAAGAAAGAACCTATCTGCCAGGAAGGGACATCGTGGGCTGCAGCACCCAGGCGGGTCAGGGCTCTGCATTCCCTGCTCAGAAACCTTCGCCACCTGGCTCATGGTGATGCTGGCAGCTGAGCAGCCCTGGAGAAGGTGCTCCCGTCATCAGGCCTCGCAGAGAAGCTGGGGAGGTCCCTGGAAGAGGCGGGCCACAGCCTGGCAAGCTCTGGGTGCCTCCTGCACTCAGCTCTGAACAGGCTCTGGCCCCTGGGCCCCTTGGGGGGGAAGGGCTGGCCGATACATTCACAGGGCTGAGGGGCCTGCAGAGCCGGTGCCCAGGAAGGGTGAGCTCTGCAGGAGAAGGCTTCCAGAGTCCCCAACAGTCTCCGCATGGTGGTCCATCCGGTGCCAAACACCTGCCACCCACAGCGAGAAGTCCCAGCCACTAGAAAGTCCAGAAGGGGTCGGGCTCTGGGGCCCCGCCCTTTGCCCTTGGGCCGGGGTTTCTCCAGGGGCTGGGCTTGCATGCGCCCCCCCCTGCCCTGCCCCGCCCGTCCTTTCTCTGTGACGAGTACAATGGACATGTCACAAGCGCCAGGCTGAGCCATCCAGTGTCCAGTGCGTGCTAGACCTTGATAGGAGGTGAAGCGAAGGAGAAGCTCTCCCAGTTTCACACTCTGTTCTCGGATCGCTTGGCGCACAACCGGTCCTACATGGGCAATTTACTGTGTAAATTTCGTACCTGGCTCCGCCACCGCCGCCGGCCCCGCCACCCGCCCCGCCGTGGAGCCCCGGTGGGCTGTCACCCGCTGATTTTGCACTCCTGGGAGGCTGCCACATCTGACCGGGACCACCCTGCTGCTCCAGCGCCTGCCTTCTGCCCTGAGCAGGGAGTCAACGTCAGGAAGCCGGTACCATCCAGTCACCTCCCACTGAGGAGAAGGGGGCTGGGGAAAACAGGGGCAGAATGGAAAATGACAGCCTGGGAAGGAGGTGAGAAGAGGGAGGTGAAGGTCCCATCCCATGCCGTGCTGTCCTCTGCCCCAACCGCATGCTGCTCCCTGCTGCTGGAGAAGCCAACAAAAAAAGTGCTGGGTGAAGACCACCGGCCCAAATCACCAGGCTCACCGATGTCTGGGAAGGAGCTGCAGCGAGAAGAGTCTTCACGCATCCCAACAAGAAGCTCCTCTTCCCTGCTATCTACCAGCAGTAGGCCCTGGAAGCGGAAGATTCCCCTGCCGCTTTTTCTGCCGCTGCCAAGGCTGAGTTCACCCCCGTCGGGGAACGAGGCACTGACATGGGATCGAGGTGAGCTGCCCCCTCCTCCTAAGCTTCCGTGCTTAGCTGCTGCCAAACACCCAGGCACCTTGGAGAAGAACATTCAGTGTCGCTGGAAAAAGATCCCCAAGAATGTAAGGAAGGTCCAGCCACCGTCCCATGAAAAAGAACCCCCAACACCCATCTGTGTAGCTCCTACCCCTCCTTTATACTCACCTACCCCTCTTCCAGCCCCTACCATCAATCCCCCTATTGTAACTGGGCAGCCCAGGACTTCTGTGGCAATCCCTTCCACCAGCATGGTCACGGCATCTGGAAGTGTGACCTTGCAGCCTAGCGTCTACATGGACACTGCTGCCCCTTCCGGAGCTGTCATTTTCCATTCGGCTCCTGTTTTCCTCAGCCCCCCATTTACGACTTCGGCCGGCATCGGTGCTTCAGCAGGCAGCACCTCTGACACTGTACCTATGGACACCACACCTCCTTCCCAGGCTGTCATTTTCCATTCGGCTCCTGTTTTCCCCAGCCCCCCAGTTACGACTTCGGCCGTCACCGGTGCTTCAGCAGGCAGCAGCTCTGACACTGTACCTATGGACACCACACCTCCTTCCCAGGCTGTCATTTTCCATTCGGTTCCTGCTTTCCCCAGCCCCCCAGTTACGGCTTCGGCCGTCACCGGTGCTTCAGCAGGCAGCAGCTCTGACACTGTACCTATGGACACCACACCTCCTTCCCAGGCTGTCATTTTCCATTCGGCTCCTGTTTTCCCCAGCCCCCCAGTTACGGCTTCGGCCATCACCAATGCTTCAGCAGGCAGCACCTCTGACACTGTACCTATGGACACCACACCTCCTTCCCAGGCTGTCATTTTCCATTCGGCTCCTGTTTTCCCCAGCCCCCCAGTTACGACTTCGGCCGTCACCGGTGCTTCAGCAGGCAGCAGCTCTGACACTGTACCTATGGACACCACACCTCCTTCCCAGGCTGTCATTTTCCATTCGGTTCCTGCTTTCCCCAGCCCCCCAGTTACGGCTTCGGCCGTCACCGGTGCTTCAGCAGGCAGCAGCTCTGACACTGTACCTATGGACACCACACCTCCTTCCCAGGCTGTCATTTTCCATTCGGCTCCTGTTTTCCCCAGCCCCCCAGTTACGGCTTCGGCCATCACCAATGCTTCAGCAGGCAGCACCTCTGACACTGTACCTATGGACACCACACCTCCTTCCCAGGCTGTCATTTTCCATTCGGCTCCTGTTTTCCCCAGCCCCCCAGTTACAGCTTCGGCCGTCACCAATGCTTCAGCAGGCAGCAGCTCTGGCACTGTACCTATGGACACCACACCTCATTCCCAGGCTGTCATTATCCAGTCTGCCCCTGTCTCCAGGCCGAACCAATAGACATTTCACAGGGCTGTTTCTAGTTCTGGGAACACACCTCCCAGTAGTAGCAATGCCTCAGCCCATGACTCGACTCATTTACCTGCAACGCCGGCCAACAGATAGACCAAGACTTCAAGCTTCCTTGGACCCAGGTCTCCCGTCTCAGGCCACACTGGGGGCCAACGATGGGCAGAGGCCTAACGATCATTTTCTGGTGGGAAACCCAGCAGCCTCAGCACAAGATAAAGTCCTAGTCGCCCCTGCAGCCCAGCCACCGCGAGTCAGCATCATGCCTGCAGCTTCGCCAGCTTCCCTATTCGCCACCACCAGCAACACGCAGCCGGCCTTTGGCGACAACCCAGGCATTCTCCCCAGGGCTGTGTCCATTGCTACTGGCTTTGGACTTGCCACCAGGATGCCCAGTACTGGGGACAGTAGCTCGCTCTCTGCCGACACCACACCGGGCCCACTGTTCATGGGACCTGCAGCCCCTACGGCCGCTGGGAGCCTTGGGGTCGGTGTGTCAGCCCCAGGCCTCACTCACTCACAGGCATCCAGACCACTTAACTTCGGGGCAGGACTAAGCGGGGCACCCAGCACCGCTTCTGTTCCTACTTCGGGCCAGACAACCTGCCATCTACCTGACCACGGCAAGGCTGCTGCACTAGGAGGGCCAGGCACCATCCCAGCATTTGGGAACATACCTGATTCCACCTGAAATCCAAACACCTGGGGCCCACCTGGGCTGAATACAGGTGGTACGGTGATGGCAGGGGACAACACCATCCCCACGATGGGAGGCCCTAGGGTTCCCACTTTCCGTCACTGCACACAGGGCCCATCTGGACGGAGAAAATCTACATTTAAAAGTTCCATCACCAAGGAGAAGAAATCTGTCAAGGGACATGTCAGTTTCCACCTTCTAACAGAGCACACCACATCTGTTGCAGTTACAAGTGTGGTTATCACCCGTGGGTTTCAACACACTTCTAGTTCTACCTTATTTCCAAGCACAAGGGGCCCACCTGCCCACAATCTAGGTGGTGGTCGTCTAGGAGGGAACAACATCATGCCCATGATTGGAGGACCTGCTATTCCCGCTTACAACTGGGACCCACCTGGCCAACACACAGGTGGTGCGGATGGAGGGCACAACATCTCACCGGTGCTGGGAGGCCCAGTGTCAATAACTGCCATCAGACTTGGAACCCATCTGTGCAGAGAACGGGGGGGTGGCATGGGGGACAGCACCACACCTGCTGTGACTGGATACACTTCTGGTGCCACATTCATACAAAGCACCTGAGGCCCCCCCTGGTCAAAACCCAGGTGGTGCCATGGGGGATAGCACCATCCATATTTAGAGAGGAACCTCCACTCTCAGGAAGAACACTGGGGTCCCCAAGTCAGGACACCCCTCTGACTTAGACGAGCCAGCATTGTGTTTGCAGGCCCCTGGTCAGGGCAGCTGTGCCTGTGCTCATAGGAGTCTGGCAGCCTCATAACCTGCCCAGGGCTTCATAGGAGCCACCAGCGAATTCCTTTCTTCTATGAAGAAACTCAACAAATGAAGAGCAGATCTTATTCTGCAAACTGTGTGTCACCATGAATGGACTTTGCCTCACTGGAAAGTGGCTCAGCCCCTTGAAGTGAAACTTCACCTCCTCTCTTCCTACAGCAAGCCGGAGGACCACACCTCAGGGGTGTGCAAGTGTGTGTGTGTGTGTGTGTGTGTGTGTGTGTGTGTGTGTGTCTGTGTGTGTGTGTGTGTGTGCTGGAGGGTGAGGAGCATATGAGCCCACTTCAGAACTACACCAGACTTGAGAAGCTCCAGTTAGGAGAATGGAAGAGAGCTGGCTGTATCATCCACTGTGCCATCCCTGGCTTGACTGTTAACTTGGCGGACCCAAGTTTTCCCTAGACTTGGAACTGGCAGGATGCCCACTGCTGTTTTCAGATGCTTCCTCTCCCCCTATGCATTTGCCTCAATGGGCCTTTCTCTTTCCCAGCTTTATGTACATATATATATGTCAATAAAACCTTGTTCGTATTAATCTACTTCTGTTTATGTGTCTTTACTCACTGACTCAGCTGTAGAGGAAGAACTGACATATATGAGTGGTGATGTGGGAGCCAGACTTAAGACACCAAAATTTTGTGTCCCAGTGACTGGGATGTGGAATTAGGCACACATTATGGCTGCACGTGCTGACTCCTGAAATCTGTTTTCAGTGTAACGAGTGACAATCAGGAGGAACTAAGGTCCAGAGGAGGGAGAGTTGGGGTGACTCACCCTGACTGATTAAGTGTGCTGATGTGTCCAATCCCTGCCGACCCCTGGAGCAGTGCATTGAGTGGGCCGCACGTATCTCAGACGAATGTTTTTCTCAGACTGCTGAAGAGAAGCGACAGGACTTGCCTGTGGTGATGGCAGTTTTTGACAGAAATACCTGCAGCATCCCCAAATCCCAAATCTCTTTCATTGGCTATTTCATCACAGACATGTTTGCTGCTTGGGACGCCTTTGGAGACCTGCCTGAGTTAACCCAGCATCTTGACAACAATTTTAGATACTGGAAGGGACGGGACGAAATGAGGCTGCGGAGCCTCCGCCCGCCTCCGGAACAGTGGGCGACACTGCCTGGGGCCCTGACGCGGTGTCCCTCCAGTCACTTGGGATTCCCGAGGGCGGTCAGAGTTCCTTGGTCCTTTCGTCCCCCGGTCTGCAGAGCCTGTCAGAGCACACAGGGACGTCGGCAACACTCTGTAGCCACCATCTGATGCCACTGCCATAAAGTGAGACTTAGTTCACTCAAGGTACCTGGGCCTGCTGCGGGGGCTCTTCAGAAAGGCACGTGAGAACCACGGTTTGCATTCGCGTCCATTAAAACATGAGCTCGGGACTGCCCCCGCAAAGGACGGAGATGGATTTCCTGCCAGTGACAGAGAGTGTCTTGTTACAATTTCTCTCAGTTATGTTCAGCACTTAAGAACAGCTAATGGCAATCGGGTCTTTTTTCACATCATACAAGGTGCAATCACTCACTTTGGAACACTACTGAAAGTGACTTCTCTTTTTTTTTTAACAAATTTATTTATTTATTCATTCATTTATGGCTGTGTTGGGTCTTCGTTTCTGTGCGAGGGCTTTCTCCAGTTGCGGCGAGCGGGGGCCACTCTTCATCGCGGTGCGCGGGCCTCTCACTATCGCGGCCTCTCTTGTTGCGGTGCACAAGCTCCAGACGCGCAGGCTCAGTAGCTGTGGCTCACGGGCCCAGTTGCTCCGCGGCATGTGGGATCTTCCCAGACCAGGGCTCAAACCCGTGTCTCCTGCAATGGCAGGCAGATTCTCAACCACTGCGCCACCAGGGAAGCCCAGTGACTTCTCTTTTAAAATTGAACAGAAAATGCAGACAAAGAAATTTTGAAGTTGATTATTAATATCAATTATTACAATGTTTTATTTATTTTATTAGAAGTTCAATATTTTCTATGAATTTAAAAATACTTCAAAGCCAAAGCCAACTTTAAATACCATGACCAAATTTACATGATTCATATTCATTAAATATGTATTGGGCTTCCCTGGTGGCGCAGTGGTTGGGAGTCCGCCTGCCAATGCAGGGAACACGGGTTCGTGCCCCGGTCCGGGAGGATCCCACGTGCCGCGGAGCGGCTGGGCCCGTGAGCCACAACTGCTGAGCCTGCGCGTCTGGAGCCTGTGCTCCGCAACGGGAGAGGCCGCGACGGTGAGGGGCCCGCGCACCGCGATGAGGAGTGGCCCCCGCTTGCCGCAACTGGAGAGAGCCCTCGCACAGAAGCGAGGACCCAACGCAGCCAAAAATAAATAAATAAATAAATTTATTTTAAAAAAAGATATGTATTACTTCGTGTACAGACTTATTTTCATAATGCAAATTTAAAATATAAAATGACACATTTTTACTGCAAAAAACAAAAACCACACTGGAGGCTAGATAATCCCTGATGTGTGATAAGGAACCACACTTTATGACTGAACTTTTCGAAAATGCTGAAATGTCTTTTGGGGCATCTTTTTATTCAATTGAGACTTAGGCCAGTCATCTTCATACATTCCCACTACACCCAGAGAGGACGGATTTGGCATCCAGGTTCATGTGTCTGGAGAAACAAGGGAAGAGTTCATACCTGCTCTGTAATTACTGAAAATTTAAGTTGACCTCAAATGTACCATGCTGCTTAAAACAGCAGAAAAGATCCTCTTTAATAACTGGCTTGGCTCTGAGCTAACCCACTAAAATATCAAATCACGAGAGTTATAATTGTGCCCAGTTCTGGCTGACCCTAGAGTTCTGCTGGGCCTCCACTAGGTTTAATAATGGCAAAATTCCTGAGTCTGTGCAGCCTATCTTCCAGTTGGAGGGGAGAACAGAAACCCATGTACATTCTCTGGTAGGTTCGCCAGGAATAAATGCTATGGAGATTAAGCAGTATATGGTGAGGTGAGATTGTGGGCAGAGAGGAGCAAGGCTTTCAACTTAAACGGTAGACAGGATAAGTCTTACTGGGAAGGTGGAATTTGAACAGTCTAGAGGGAGGCAGATGAGTCAGACATCTGAGGGAAAAGCATTCCAGATCATGGGAATAACCTCTGCAAGGCCCAGAGGAAGGATGCCAGTGTCCTCAGGGAAGAATTAGTAAATAATGTGGCTGGAATAGAGTCAGCAAGTAGGAGGGAGGGAAGGAGGAAAGGAGGACAGAGAAGATGTGTGTGGAATTCCCTGCATCACCATTTACTGATTGAGTGATCACACACAGTTAATTCAACCTTCAAGTGTTGCAGTGAACTCAGTGCTTTTCCTATGGCCTATTGACCTCTCAAGAGTTTTGGAAGGATAAAATAATGTAGGGAAGTGACTTATAAGCCATTGTTACTGTTCTATACATAAGGATAGATGGGTAGACAGATAGATATAGATAGATAGATACATAGATAGATAGATACATAGAGAGATGATAGATAGATAGACAGATAGATGATAGAGAGATAGAGATATATAGACAGACAGATAGCTAGACAGACAGATACATAGAGAGACAGATAGAGACAGAGAGATACAGAGAGAGAGAGAGAGAGAGAGAGAGAGAGAGAGAGATAGGCAGATAGATAGAGAAGAGAGAGAGAGAGAGAGAGATAGATAGATAGAGACATAGATAGACAGATAGAGATAGACAGAGAGATAGAGAGATAGATAGACACACAGATAGATAGACAGACAGATAGACAGAGAGATAGAAACATAGATAGATGGATAGATAGACAGATAGAGAGATAGATGGATAGATAGACAGATAGAGAGATAGATAGATAGATAGATTGATAGATAGCTAGATAGACAGATAGATACATAATAGTTAAGGACTGAATTTCTGTAAAATCATTATTTTAAATAATAGTTTCATTGAGATATAATTTACTTTCCATATTATTTAAAGTGTACAATTTAATGTGTTATGCATCTACCACCACAATCAATTGTAAAACTTTCATCCACCACCCCCCAAAAATAATCTACTATAAGTCACTCACTCCCCCATTTCTCCGAACCCTAGGCAGCCACTAATATACTTTGTCTCTACAGATTTGCCTAGTCTGGACATTGCATACAAATGGAATCATACAATTACTTAGCATGTTTTCAAGGTTCATCTATGTTGTAGCATGTATCAGTACTTGATTTCTTTTTATGGCTGAATAATATTCCATGGTGTGGATATTACTGTGTTTCATTGATCATTCCCAGTAAATGGCCATTTGGGTTATTTCCTCTTTGGGGCTCTTATGAATAATGCTGCTGTGGTTGGATTTACGTGCAAGTTTTGTATGCAGGTCTACATTTGTTTTTTAAATTAATAGACTATTTTGGAGCTGTTTCTGGCTTACAGAAAAATTAAGCAGAAAGGACAGAGTTCTCATACTTCCTTACCTCTCAACCCAGTTTCCCCTATTATTAACATCTTACATTAGCATAATATATTTGTTATAGTTAATGAACCAATATTGATACGTTATTACTAACTAATGTCCATGCTTTACTTTACACTTCACTCTTTGTTTTGTACATTATATGATTTTTGACAAATGTGCAATAACCTGTATCCACCATTACAGAACCATACACAGGAGTTTCTCTGCCTTTACAATTCCGGGCTTCACCCATCCTTTTCTCCCTCCCCACAACCTCTGGCAACCACTGATCTTTTGATTGTCTCCACACTTTTGCCTTTTCCTAAATTTCATATAGCTCCAATCATATAGTATACATGTAGCCTTTGCAGATTGGCTTTTTTTCACTTAGCAATATGCATTTAAGCTTCTTCCATGCCTTTTCATGGCTTCATAGCCTTTTCTTTTTATTGCTGAATGCTATTCCTTTGTACGGATACACAATAGCTTGTTTATCCATTCACCTATTGAAAAACATCTTGGTTGATTTCAAGTTTTGGCAATTATGAAAGAAACTGTTATAAACATCCATGTGCAGGTTTTTATGTGGACATAACTTTTCAGTTCCTATGGGTAAATACCAAAGAGCATGATGACTAGATCACTGTATGGTAAAAGTATGTTTACTTCTGTAAGAAACTGCCAAGTATCCTGCTAGCAACAAATGAGAATTCGAGTTGTTCTGCATCGTCAACAACTTTGGTATTTCAGTATTTGGATTTTAGCCATTTGAATAGGTGTGTAGTGGTATCTCATTATTGTTCTAATTTAAAATTCCCTGATGACATGGAATGTGTAGCATCTTTTCATATGCTTATTTGCCATGTGTCTATTTTCTTTGTTTAATCATAGTTGTTTTGTTTTTTTTTAACCAATGCCTGGTAACTCTTGTCCTCCTTTGTCTATTTATATTGTCTTCTTTCTTTCTTGTTCTGTTTTTATTTTTTATTTTTTTTGAGCTTTGGATCATTTAGTCTTTTTCCTGGTATATCAAATTATTTTTTATATTAAAATTGGGCTTAACTTATTTTAGGAAACTATAAAGATACCTCCACATTCTGGATGTCGTTATCGTTCTCTTGAAAAGATTTCCTTTTGCCCATGGCAGACAGTTACTATAGGGACTGGAAACCTTAGTCCATTCTCAGTTTGAGCTCATTCAAAGCTGTTTTTCAGTCTGTGTGAAGGTTGCTCTATTTCTGTCTTGTCCTTCCTCTACGGGTGTTGCCCTTTGGGATTACCATATGAGTGTTTGGATTCTCCCTATTCCCAGCTACCCATGTATTTGTTAGGCTTTAAATGTAATGGTTTCCGCAGCCCTGTGAGACTAAAGATACACTTAGCTTGTCATTCCATTAGTTGTTGCCTTTAGCTTGAGCTTTTGCCGTTTGGCTTCTGTGGTTAGAGTCTTTTGAACTCCTTGGCTTTTCAGCTCCTAGGCTGTAAGATTTGAATCAGCAAATGCCCCAAGGAGAAAAGCTGCACCAAATGTCAAGCTTGCGTCTGTGTTTCCCTTCTCTCCAGAACTTGGCCCACATGTCTTGGTGTCTCTCTAACATTCAGATGCCAGCGAACAGATGTTTTCTTACTTTATCCAGCTTTTCTAAAATGTCTTTAGACTTCACCTGATCTTATGTTATTATTCAACTATCATCTCAATTACCCCTAGGAAGAAAATCTACAATTTCATGTTTTATTGTCTTATTTTCTATATTACCTCAGTTTCTGTAGAGACCTTTTACCTGACTGTTCAGTCTAGTTCCTGTGTTACCAGTAAGATGGAGATAAGGTGGAGGCTAAGAATATTGGGGGGAAACCACTGATGAATGATAGGTCTCGTTCGTTTTGTTTTTCCTCTCCTTATTTACTCTGGCAGCCTACATTTGCCTTTCTTCATTTGACCCAGTTGCCCAAATAAGGAACCCACTCTGGCAAAGACCTGACTTTACTCTCATAAATGTCTGCATGTTAGGATTAGCTAGATGATGAACACCATGCCAAAGCTCTTGGTGTGAGACTTTTGCAGACTTTGGTTATCCCTTTAGTTTGCCTCTTGCCATCACTGCTCAGATTGTTGAGGTTTTCTAAGATTCTGTAGGTCAAACCTCTCTACCTGCATACCAGATGAGCCCTTCTCTCTTTCCTGAGCTCACCTGCGGGAGGTTAGCTCTCGGTTTTTCTTTTTCCCCATCCAATCATAATTGTTCATGAATTCCAAAAAGCCCTCAAAGTACCTGTCATCCCTTTCTCTCCTCTCTTTTTTATCAACACTGTTAAATGTTAACCATATATTTGCATACCTCTTTCTTACTTACAATGGAATACTGGAAGGCGCGATCATGCAGTGTGAGCCCCACCAAACTAGGACTCATACAACACTCTCCCCCAGGCCTAAACCTGTGACATCCACTGGTTTTCTTATAATATCTTATATGTATCTCAATTCGTAATGATTTAGTTAATTCCTGAGTTATGTGACAATAAGAAATCAGTCAAATTAGCACTACAGAAGCACAGCTTAGACCTAGGGACCAGAACCAAGGACCACAAAAACCTGTTAACCAATAAGTTTCACTTGTACTTTGTGTTTAACAAGTGCTGAGGGTGAATGGGAAGTGAGGGAAAAGGAGTTTAACTTCATATCACAGAAACTTGCACTAAAATGAAGAGGAAAATGACCCAGTTCCTGGTTCAAGTCACTATAATCTGCTTCAATAAATAATAACAGCACATAAGAAAAACAAACACTATATGATAGGAACAATGGATAATTAATTACCAGATCAGGGAGGACAGATGACACTTGCTATGGGATTTCATTAAAGAAGGATTCCAAAAAGCACTGGCTTCTTCTGAGAAGACTTCTTAGAACAGGCGGCATTTAAACTGAGTCTTGAACAAGTATATAGAGGGTAGGGAACAGGCCTTCCGGGCAGGGCACAGGCACAGTGTCAGCAATGGCACAGAGGGCTTATGGAATAGGGAACAAAACTGGCTGAACACAGGAGTACTACGTGTTGGGGAATATGGGGGAAAGGCTGACTGAGGTTGGTTAAATGAAACATCATTAGACGGAAGAGAAAGTAGGTGGAAAGACAGATGGAAGACTGTGGAAAGCCTCTGAAGATGGAGGTCAGCATAATAATATTAAGAAATCAGTGGTACTTTGACACTGTATGAATGTCTAGGTTTAAAAAATCAAGAAAACACAATAAAAGAATAAACTACTGATATAATGATATGTAACCAAAGGCCATATACCAAAGAATACACACTGTGTGATTCCCTGTATGTCATATATGGTGAAAGAGGTCAGCTTGGGTGTTGCCCTGGGGGAGTATAGAACAGAAAGAAGTAACAGAGAACCTTGTAGGGTGTTACAAATATTTTATAATACCTTGACCTGGTGTTGGATACATGGGTGCATAGAGATGTAAAAACTCAGTTATTAGCAATGCAACTGGTGTTTATGGTTTGTATGCATACATTAAAAAAAACTCTAGTAGGTTAATTAGGCTGTCAGCTGTATGAAGTAAATTTTGGTCAAGGAATAGCCAAGGTAGTAATGCAGTAATAAGTTATACATGTGCTCACTGTGCTCTAGAACGTCACGACTGGAATACAAGAAATATGTGTAAGAAAAAAGAAAAATGTTCAATATTGATGGTTGGATGAGCTGAATAAATTAGATCACTCTACTTTCAATTTAAGAACTTGGCCAGTGTTTGGATACCTTTGAACAAAGAAAAAAAGGAAATACAATTGTTATTGAGCATATGCTATGTATCAATCCCTGACTTATATTTTGACACACATAAACGTGGGAAATATTGCACCTTGTAACTGAGACAATGAAGATGAGCGACGTGGCTGGTTTTGACACTAGAGGCTGAGAAAACAATCAGCTCATAATCGTAAGAAGTTTGAAGTCGGAGGAAAAGAATCAAGAGGAAATACTGGTAAGTGCCAGGAGCTTCTGGAAACTACATAAGAGATGAAGACCCCAGAATTGTTGAGCTTTCTAAGAGGCCCAATGACTCAGGTAAAAACAGAAGGCTTAAAACTGAAACCTGGGGATATATGTATACATACAGCTGATACACTTTGTTATACAGCAGAAACTAACACAACACTGTAAAGCAATTATACTCCAATAAAGATGTTAAAAAAAAAAACACAAAAAAACCCAAAACCCTGCCAAGTAACAACTGTTAGGACAAACAGTAAAGAATTATAAGAAAAATAATCACATGCCTGTCCCCACACAGAAATATCTTAAGCTCCATCTCAGCATTTCTCGATTGGCCTTTCACAAAATACAGTCCCATCAGCTGAATATAGGTTTCTCAAGTAACTGTGAGTAAGACTGAATTAAAAAAATGAAATCACTTCCTTCCTCCAAAACTTTTCAGAGTACGTAATGTAACAAAGTGAAACCTGAATTTCATGTCGAGATGTAGAGTACGGCTCTTCCCATATGCTTCTGTCTTGTAACTACATCAACATCATCTAAAACCAGTGTTCTGCAGGACAGACATTGTGAAACGCTGCTCTCATCATGTAAGGTATCAGGTCCTTCTCAAAATCCATTCTTCCTTCTGCCCTTTCTCATGTTGTCCCTGCCACCTGATGGGTCTCTCCTAAGCTCCACCTGCCAAAACCCTACCCATTTTTAGGATCCAAGAGATAATAAAGGCTTACATTACTAAAAAGCAGAGAAAGAAATCCCTTCCCAGGGATCTACATTTCCTTCCTAGGGAAAAGAAAAACTGTAAAGTATACCACAGTGACCTTAAGTCTATGAATGTAACTATGTTGTGTTACTTTGAGTTCTGTAAAAGTCAATGTGCTACAGTATATACGGATATGAATACTTGATCTCTTGCATGCAGATCTTGCTGATAACTTTCATCGTGAGCGAGGTTAATGATTCAGGAGCCACTGTATTTGGCTCAGCCCTTATAACCAGGGAATGTTAAAGTTGGAAAGGTTCCTAGATATTAGCAAATCTATCCACCTCATATTCTAAGTAAGGAAACTGAGACGTTCATAGATTGGATATTTATATTAACAAAGGATAAGGATATAAGATATTGGCAGATATATCTTTTAGATTAAGAATTTAGAGATTTTTGTAGAATACTAAGACATTATGTCCACTGATACTGAGACAATGTGGTTTTTGTTTTTTTTATTAATTAATTAATTTATTTTTGGCTGCGTAGGGTCTTCGTTTCTGTGCGAGGGCTTTCTCTAGTTGTGGCAAGCGGGGACCACTCTTCATCGTGGTGCGCGGGCCTCTCACTATAGTGGCCTCTCTCGCTGCGGAGCACAGGGTCCAGACGCGCAGGCTCAGCAGTTGTGGCTCACGGGCCCAGTTGCTCCCCGGCACGTGGGATCTTCCCACACCAGGGCTTGAACCCGTGTCCCCTGCATTAGCAGGCAGATTCTCAACCACTGCGCCACCAGGGAAGCCCAGAGACAATGTGTTTCTTAGTCATCATTTTCTATTGCCGTGACGAAGCGAGGTGGTAGTCAGTAGTTGTACAAAGGGAAAAAGATAACTTTACAAACTCCCAATTTATATACACAGGGAAATTCATCATTCATGTTATTTAAGCTAACTGGATGCAGTTTATCAGCTACATTGAGGAATGGTGAAGTGTCTATATAATTAACATGTTAGTTTCTGTCATGAGCTCCCTGTTGTTCAAGTGAGTTAATGGTCAGCACTCAACTAGGCACTTAGAGTCCATTATAAATCTGGACTAAACGTTTATCTGTGGCATCTTTATTCTTCTTTGGTGCCCTTAGGCAGAATTAGCTCTCTTATGTTTTGATAAATTCAAGTATTAAACAGGGCTAAGGTTTCACAAGTTCTTTGGCCTAATCATGGGGGTAAGGAGGACCAATGAGCTGGAGTACTTCTAGATTTGAGAATGGTCAGATTGAGGAAGAAGAGTCTTATACCAGAGGTGAAAGAAGACTGATTAGAATTACCTATTTTTAAAAATTCCAACCCTTTTCAATGTTCTAAAGTGATCATGAAGTACATGGGTATGCTAGGAAGTAAGGGAGTCAACCAAGAATATTCTGTAAGAGTTTGTGGATGGCAATAAAGAGGCAAGGAAGATAGAGAACAGACTAGAAAAGGCTTCGGTTGGCCATAATGAAGTCAGAAGGAGAAGGAGAAGAAGAATGACAGATGCAATGGGAAAGAGAAAGCAAGAATAGAGAAGCAAAAGGGAAAGTAGAAAAATGAGACAAATTTGGAGAAGGAAATGAGGAAGAAAACTGGGTGAAAGAGGGAAGCACTGATGGTAGACCACATGACACTCAAAACTTAACACGATGGGGTTTCCCTGGTGGCGCAGTGGTTGAGAATCTGCCTGCCAATGCAGGGGACACGGGTTCGAGCCCTGGTCCGGGAAGATCCCGCATGCCACGGAGCAAATGGGCCCGTGAGCCACAATTACTGAGCCTGCGCGTCTGGACCCTGTGATCCGCAGAGAGAGAGGCCGCGATAGTGAGAGGCCCGCGCACCGCGATGAAGAGTGGCCCCCGCTTGCCACAACTAGAGAAAGCCCTCGCAGAGAAAGGAAGATCCAACACAGCCATAAATAAATAAATAAATAAATAAAATTAAAAAAAAAAAACTTAACACGATGCACATTTAAGATGTGCCACCAATGGCCATGGTCATTACCCTCAAATAGTTTACAATATGTGTTTCAAAGACATTTATAAATTGAAAATGCCATTAAAATAAGTGCCAGGGTAAAAGTATTCATGGAATTGTATGGGAGAATAAAAAGTCTCCCGTCAAAGAGCCTTCTGAGACATAGGAAAAAAAAGAAAAACCTAAAAAGCATAAGACTCTTCCTATTTTCATTTCCAATGATACATCCCAATCTTGATGATCAATCAGCGATTTAAATGTCAACTATAAACCCAGTATTTTATTAGCTGCTATGCAGTATACTGGAGCAATAGAAGAGAGAGGACCTCAAACCCTCTGTTCCCTCAAACTGAAAGGCAGGCTTCCTGACCCCTCCAGACCACTACTGGACACAGGGAACACACACTAATGTTTCAGGACCCCAACCAACAGTCACCTGCTTTGTGATTACTTCCGTGACACACCCCCACTAACACCACTGACTCTGCTGCTCCTACGGGACATTACATATATTTCCTATTTTAACACATACCACAGTGCATTATAATTATGATTGCAGATACACGTTCTAACAATTTAAAGAGAATGATGACTTTTTTGCTCTTTACATCTTGCTATTTCCCTTCTCATAATATTTCTTGAAGAGAAACCATAAAAATATAAACAAACACAAAAAACAGAAATTATACAAAATGTGTGCTTTGCGGCTTAACACAAACCTAAGTAAAATTCGTTCTGACAGCATCCAGCATGACAAACTTCCATGGTACAAATGACAATGGACCAAGGTTTGAGCAGGTACAGGAGACAATCCAGGCATGAACAACACCAAGAAAAGGTAGACAGGAAGTAACATGGTGTGTAGGAAATATTTGAATCCTGTGGAATGTAGCCTCCTTTCCCACAGGGAAATGAACATATACATGTACTTAATGTAGTTTAAAATAAAGCAACACCTGTTCATAGAGGCACCTTCTATTCCAGGCATGTTTAGGTAGAGGGACGGGGAACAAGACCTATAAAACATAACTCTTGTCTATAAGGAGTTTACAGTTTAGGGGGGTTGAGGGCACTCAATGACTCAACGGGGATGAGCCTGATGCAGGTGGCTACAAGGTCACCCTTGGATAAACTCTGCTTTAGGAAAGACCAGCCTACTCTTATTCTGGTAAACTCTTTAATGCGGTGTCCAATAAACCTGAATATCAAGCTCAAACGCCACTTGAGAAATGTTTCCACGGGTGCTACCAGCCAACAAGTTAATATGATTCCTACACACTTGACACAACTCACCAGAGGTCTTGAATTCAGTGAGCATATTGACCTCCTTTAAGAAAGATCACCATTGAAACTTCGAATGCTAAGTTCTAAGAGAATGAAGTAAGTAATAAGTGATATTCAGCTTCAGAGGTGGAAGAGAAAAGAGGTCTCACCTTGAGTAGAACATGTTGTTGGATTCTCCAAAGTGGCAAACAATAAGGAGAACACTAACCAACTAAGACTCTGAATAAGTTGAGAATTAAGATGAAAGCCTAAGATGGAGGTCAAAAGGTCCCCTAGATTGAAGGATACACTTAGGCTGAAAGGGAAACGATTGAAAAAGATGTAGAAAATGCTAAATATTTCATAAAAAATTTATTAGAACTAATAAAACAACTTAGCAAAGTTTGTTTGCAGAATATGAAATCAACATATACGCATCACTTGCATTTCTGCACATTAGCAATGAACAATCCGAAAAAGAAATTAGGCGAACAATTCCATTTACAATAGCATCAAAAAGAATAAAATACTTAGGAATAAGCTTAACCAAAGACATGAAAGACTTGTACACTGAAAACTACAGTGTTACTGAAAGAAATTAAGGAAGACATAAATAAATGGAAAGACATCTCATGTTCATGAACTATTGTTAAAATGTCCATATTACACAAAGCTATCTGCAGATTTAATACAATGCCTATCAAAATCCCCTATTTTTGCAGAAATAGAAGAAACGACTCCAAAATTGATATGGAACCACAAAGGACCCTCAATAACCAAAGCAAACTTGAAGACCTCACATTTTCTTTTGAAATGAAGTTTTCTTGTTACTGTGGGTTAAAAATCCAAAGTCCTAAATGTCCATAAATTATCCTCCTAAATTTACATTTTGGTTCATTCTCAGTGACAGGGCTTTCAGTGCCTGAGTGGCATTGAGGGCTCCTTCAATATCTCTAGCTTGGACTTCTGTCACCGACATGGTGTGGGTATCTCAGAGCCTTGGCTCTTTTACCAGTTGATCAAGTCCCGCATGAACCATGCTCAGAAGGGCCCCACGCTTGCTTGCTTTCATGCTCTGCTACTGCTGTCTTGAAATTCTTAATGATTTTATCTTTGAACTTACGTTTTGTAAGTAAAATTTATGGGACAATAAAATATACACATGAGCAGAGGAGACATGTGCAATATGTGTGTCTGCCACCATTCCTGCTGCCCCATTCCCATCTAGTTTTCACCCTGCTTATGGTGTGCTTTCCATGACATGCTTATTTCGTACCCATTTGGAGTCTTACTGAGTTCCACCAGAATTCTGTGCTACTGGTCACATCCAAGACTAAGTGAAGGTGTTAACAGCTCCGGGAGGCCACGCTTTCCATCTGAATCTGAACTTACTTCTAACACAGAAAGAAAGCAGTTGTTTTTTAAGAAACAAGAATGTCCAAGGAATCTTATCATATCCTTTCTTACTCGTGTTACTTCCCAATATTAGCCAAACACTTCGGCTGAAAAAGATGAAAAAGAGAAGAGAGAACAGCCCATAGAACCCATTTAGGGCTCACCCTAATCCAGTATGATGTCATCTTATCTCGATTCTATCTGAAAAAAGAATTTACTTGGGCACAGTCACAGGTTCCAGGTGAACATGAATTTGGGAAGGACACTATGCACCCCAGTGCAAATACTTTCAACAACACTTTTTCTTTGCAGTTTGAACAAGAGGCACTATAGTTTCATTTTGCACTGGAGCCCACACATTATGTCACTTTGTACTGTTAGAGCCAATGTTGGAAAAAGGGGCTTCATGAGACAGCCAAGTGAGTCTGTCAACTGAATTCTAGAATTATCCAGACTTACACACTTTGTTGCAGCAAGTTGGTTCCAGGCAAACCCATGTGAAAGGGGCATGTCCACAGTGGAGCAGAGAACTTTTGTCTCTCTATCACCAGACTCACTCCCAAGAGGAAGGAAAGAAGAGCTTAGCAAAGCATGGCCAGTTATTCTTCCTAACTTTGCCAGTCAAGCAGGTCACCTCACCCAACCAGTGTCAGTGAATATAAGAGCAGGGAGGTTAAAAGTTACACTAATCAAATTCCCTTCACATGGAGGTACCATTAGGAATGAGAAGGGAGATTGTCACTAACGCTTCCCTGTTTTTTTCAATCTCTTAACCCACTCAACTATGCCTTTAAACCTGTAATTAACGGAATATCACTCTCCCTTCAGGAAAAAGAATAGACCTTTATCAGGACAGTCCTGCTCACACTTTTATGGGGCTACTCATTTGAGTGGCCTCCGGGAACTGCTGGTGGACGACTTAGAGTTTCATCCCAGAAGTCTCTGATATGGGTGAGAAATTGCATTAATTTAAAGTAACTCCAGGGCTACTCATATCCAATGATCAGAAACAACTTTTTGTTCGACCAGCCATCCACAGCACAGCTAACCACAGAAAGCTGATGAGGTTAAATGACACACTAAGGTTAAATACATAAAAGCATCCAGTAATACAATTCAGAAATCATAGAAATGTTGCAAATTTGAAAGTACACCTTTGCCGGTATCAAATTCTTCACAGAGAAGTTAAAAGGGCACACATTAAACGCTCTTATGAATTAAGGTCCCAAAGTATTAAAGCCCAATTTTGAAATCAAGTGTCCTTGTTACTGTGGGTTAAAAATCCAAAGTCCTAAATGTCCATAAACAATCCTCCCAAATGTACATTTGGTTCATTCTCAGTGACCAGGGCTTTAATTGCCTGAATGGGACTGAGGGCTCCTTCAGTATCTGTAGCTTGGACTTCTGTCACCGACACGGCTGTGGGTCTCTTAGGGCCTTGGCTGTTTTATCAGTTTATCAAGTCCCTCATGAACCATGCTTTTAAAGAGTCTAAAGAGTTCCCAAGATACAATTTGATTTTACAGCACTATCACCCAAATTTAAAAACAATCGCAAAAGCAAGCCAATCCCCCACTCCTAGAAGAGTGAAACTAGGCACATTTTTGTTCCCAGAATCCAGTACAGAATTCGACCAAAGAACATAGCAGAAACTCAATGGCATTTGAGAGAAAGATAAAGTCTCTTTCGTTTTAGCCTCACTAGGATGTCCATTAGTCTATGCCATTTATTTGAAATTTCTGACCTGCCAACTTCGAACCAGGAGGAATCTTTTAGCCTGACGTTGATTTGTCACTATGAATTTGCCATGTGCAGTGCACAGCCCTGAGCATCTGTCACACGTGGACTCTTGAGTTATCCCTCCTCCTTGATGACTTTGTGGTTCACACTGCAGTACTGAACTGATTATGGCTTCTGTCGAGTGACATTACACCTCCAGTTCTGATGTGTAGATTTGACAATCCTATGCCGCCACGGCCATTTTCACTGCCTCCTGCTATGGAACTGCATAGACCAAAGGCGGCTGCCTTTAAGAGAACACTTCTTTCTCCAACATAATTGACAAATCCAGTGTCAGCTTGGGTCCACATGTAAAGGGAGTCACTTGAGCCTACGGTAGACCATATGTGTCAATGCCGACAAGTTCTACAAAACATGTTTTCCTTACAATTGAGTCTTTGTCTCAGTCAAGCCTGCTTGGGAAAAACTCTACCTGAAGAGTAAGGCAAGGTGGACGGCTGCCTGAGACTTTCCTGCCCTGTAAAATCCTGCACACTCTCAAGTCAAGTGCCAGGTAAAGGTCTCTGTATACTAAAGATCCTCCAGGTGGGTGCCTTATTCATTCCGCTCCAGGTATTGCTCAGTCACCTGCAACTCCCTAACGCCCCTTTTCTTTATGTCAGACTTTTACTTAAGTGGCTCTAAAGAAACAGCCCCTCTCCCACGCCATAAGCTGCAGCCATCAGCCAAAATCAAAGTATCTTACGGCTGGTATAGTGGGTTGGATGGTGGCCCCATCCAACAAGTATATATCCATGTCCTAATCCTTGACTGTTACCTCGTTTGAAAAAAAGGTTTTGCAAATGTCATTAAGGATCTTGAGATGGGATTTCCATCCTGTATTATCTGGATGGGTCCTAAATAGAATGACAATTGTCCTTATTATACAAGAAGGGCAGAGGGACATGTGAGACAGACAAAAGAGAAGATACAGACACAGAAAGGGGGTGATGTGAAGACAGAGACAAAAACTGAGTGATGTGGCCTCAAGCCAAGGAAGCTGGCAACCGCCAGAAGCTGAAAGAGGCAGGGATAGAATCTCCCCTAGAGCATCTGTAGGGAGAGCAGCCTTGCTGAAGCCTTGATATCACACTTCCGGCCTCTACAACTGTGAGATAGTAAATTTCTATTGTGTTAAGCCTCCAAGTTTATTAGTCTCCCAGCAAGCACGGAGGACACTTATACAGCATGCATTAAACCTGTTCTAGGCTTCAGCAGTTTACTGCACAAACCTAAATATTTTCAAACAGTCAAAGGTCTCAACTTCCCACCATACATTAAAGACCAAGGCACTAGACTACCTTCCTTGGCAGTACCAAAATATTTTCCACATGGACATTTTCCTCTCCAAAATGCCTGCTCCTTTCTTTTTATTTCTCAGTGTTCCCAGGTAATGCACCAAATGTTAGGGTCTTTTCATTACCTTCCAGCAAGTACAATGCCTTAATTCCATTTGGTTTGGAATAAATTAGGAAATAAGATAAAAGAGAAAAGATGGAGGGCCGAATATTCCTGTTACTGTTGATAACCCTGGCTTGAGAATCCAGTTTGAACGCAATGATCACATAACGGAACCCCAGAATTGGGCAGATTTACTAACTCGTAATACACAGAATGAGAGAAACAGAAGACACTCACTCACACTCTCAAGGGAGAGAACAGAATTAGTCAAGGCAAGCATGCTCACTTAATTCTTTTCAAGCTTTCTATATAAGTCACTTGATCACCCTGGGGCAGAGTCAGTAAAGAAGTAGGGCTGAAATGACCCTAAGAGCTCTCTTGACGGGACTGAACCATCAGGAGCAGGAAAGGAACATTCCTTCACTCCCCACCACCACCACCCCCAGCAGTAAAAAATGATCATCCACATTGACAATGGAAAAGAAATCAGAAACTACGCTAACTCTGATTCACTCTTAGTATACCAACAGCTAATCAGGAGCCTTGTGCAAAAGCATCTTGACTAGTTGCTAATAAAACTCTTTAGAAGCAGACTCCTCCACATGCCTCAAAGGGAAGATGCAGACCTGTATGCTTCAGGATTTTCTCACCAAAACCCCACACAATTTCTTTACTATTCCAGCCAAGTATGGCCTAGCCCTACCCTCATACCTGTTTTTCTTGGTTTAGCAATAAAGAAACATAGATGGAAATAAAGAAGAGCTATCAGGTAGAAAGATATAAAATAGTGGGGAAAATATTATAAGTAGAGTCAAGTACCACCACCGTTTACTAGAAGTGAACTTTCAGCACCAACATTAATATTTTTTCCTGTTATATCTGTAAAGTGATAATAAGTAATATGTACATAACAATTTTTAATTTATTCCAATCTCATTTTTATAACTAACTACTTCACAACAAGTAACATGCTAAGGCAGCATCAATAGATGTAAAAAGGTAGTCCCTGGCCCCAAGGAATGTTGCCTAGGAGAACACAGAGATATGTAAAAAAAACAGTCACAATACAGTGTAGCGAGTGCAACAATCAGGCATGCAGAAGTGCAAGGGTAGCAAAAAGGAGCGTGTGATCACAACACTAAAAAGAAGAGTGCACAAAAGACATAATATGTAAATTGAGTTTTGAAAAATGAAGTGGGTGTCCCAGGTGCCCCATAGGGAGAAAGGAATTCTTGGAGGAGGGAAAAGCATAAATGAAGACAGTGAATTGTTCTTATAATCCAGAAGCGAAGTAGGCAATGGCAGGAGAAATGATTGGACACAGGCGTCATGAATACTTACATGTCTGCGTTTTAGCAAGTCCATTCTAAAGGAAACTTTGAGGAGCAACTCGGGGGTTGGGGGCCGCGGGGGGACAGAACTAGTCATTCCTGCAAGAAACACTGTACAGCTGTGCAAAACACTGGAACCAGTTTCTACCAACCCACCAAAAAACACGACTTCAAAGGCAACGTGGTTATCACAGGAAGGGCTTGTTTTTGTGTTTGTTTTTAGTTCATTAGGCCTCACTTAAAATTCTGATTCCACAATGCACTTGCGTTGGGATCTTGAACAACACTCATAACCTCTGCAAGTTTCAGTATAGTAAGTTTATGTGATTACCTTCATCTGTAATATCCCTGTGTTGCAATCTTAATTAATTAAGATGAATTCATCTTAATCTTAATCTCAAGTTCAGGTCAAACACTAGTTCCTCTGTGACTTCTCCTCTGAACTGACTCAAAAGCCTTCTCTCCTGTCCTCATTTGGCTTCTCTTCTCTTATGGAATCTCATAAGAACTTCTACGACCTCTTTGGTTTTTTGTTGTTGTCGTTGTCTGTTTTTTAATTGAAGTATAGTTGATTTACAATGTCGTGTCAGTTTCAGGTGTACAGCACAGTGATTCCGTTTTCAGATTCTTTTCCCTTAGAAGTTATTACAAAATATTGAGTATAGTTCCCTGTGCCATAGAGGAGATCCTCATTGTATCTATTCTATGCCTTCTTTGAATGACCGTAGCACTTGTTGTCTGTATCATTTTTATGTCTGTTGTGGCTTTGTGACTGAACATGAAAATTTTCTATTTGTTCATGTCCTGGCCCTTCCTTTAAAATGTGTTCATTTATCTATTTCATATTTATTGACTACATCTTAGATACCGTGTTAGCTGCTTGTTCTAGATGTTAGTAAAATATAGACCTTCCTGCTCAAAGGGTCACAGTATTTGTGGGAAAACAAAAAAAATGAACAACCTATGTCTCAAATAGCTTTGTACTTCCCGAAGAGAACACACCTCGTAGGTACAATAAATATATGTATTATACATAAATGTATAAATAGTTAATGGCATTAAAAACTTGAGATAACTGCTTTTCTATTCTGAGGAAATGATCATTATATTTCACCAGGAGCTCAATACCACTCTGAGAATGAGGGCTTAACCCCCATCCTGACTCACTGCATCGCTTTCTTACATGAAAATAGACAAGTCTCTACATACTCTCTACAAAAAGGCTTATCTGGAATGAATTTCAGAGAGCAAGAAGAAAAATTCAAGAGTTTCAGAGAAGCATCCAGAAGCTCAGATGATTGTCTGGCACTAATACAACTTGCTTGACAGGAAAATAGAGCCGTAAATCTCACAAAATTAGATGATCTTTTAAGGATTTCAAAACCTCCCGCTATTAATTGGAAATCCTAGAAGAACAGCTTCTTTTAAACTATACTGATAATATGCTTTACAGCTTAATATTCAGAAGCCTATGTTGTGGCTAAGTGAGCGTCAGGAAAGAAGGAAACTTGTGGTTTAGCTCCATTTACTCTGGAACCTCTGGTCAAAACATCTGCTTCTGTGCTCAGCCATCTTATCATCTGTACAATGGAGGCAACTCTAAGGAAACATAGTTACAGAGATGTTGCACAGTTTCACGTGTCATTGTCTTCATTTGTTTCAGAAAACCAATCACATCTAAGCTACGACTGAAAGAGTGCAATGTTATTTGGGGTCATCTAGTGCAGCTCTGTCAAAGTAAAGAAAAGGAAAGGGGCCTAGAATAACTATAATTTTCCCAAGAGGACACAATTATTTTATGGTAAATCTGGGTCAAGAACCCTGATCTCTTTGATGCCATTCCATTGTTCTTTCGTTGGGTTCTGAACAACCCAGAGAAAGAAAGAGAAATCAAATTCCTATGTGGTACAGGACGTGGCAAGATTGGAATTGGAGAACTACATATTAACAGGTATCTGGGAAATTCTTCAAACTAATTGAGATATAGACCAGGTACATAAAAAACAGTATGTGTTCTCAAGATGATTCTGTGGAATGAACAGAACAGAACATAAACAATCAAATAATAACACAAAACATTTTTATAGATTTTTAAACCTTACAAAGCATTTTCATGTTCATTATCTAATTTAATCCTCAAATCAACTCCATGAGACAGTTATTATTTTCCCATTAGAAATGACCACATATTAAATCCTTAGTGATTGCTCAAGAAAAGCTGAAATCTTGAGTGTTACATCTATTAATGCCAGGGTTGGGTGTTTTCCCATGGGAACACTGGATGCTAAAATCAACAGGGATTTTCAGCGCAAGATGGCAGACTAGGAAACATTTACTTTCTCTTCCTCCTGAAACCATATTTAAATAAAACTGTAGAAATACCAAAATTAAGCAACCAATAAAAGCCAAGACACTGTGGAAGTCATCAACCACAGAAAGATTTCAACACATTTTGAGAAGGCAAACAATGAAATGGAGGAGCCATGAATAAAATAATTAAGAAAAGACTACCCTAAGTAGGGTCTGCACAAAGCCAGTCAGCTTTTGCTGAGCTCTGGTTATAGTAAAGGGCAGAGGAAAGAAGAGGGGCTGAAAACAAGGAGACAAACATCATTTTAGGAACAAAAGTTCATTTAATGAGCTCCAGGGAACACTCAGCCTGCTGCCATACTAACTCATGAACTACAATGGATTGTTGGTAAGTAAGACAAGAAAACAGGGAACAAACAAAACAAACAAAAATCAAGACATCGTTTCTTACAGAACTCTTCTCAAATGAGATCAAGGAACTATGGTTCAATGCCACAGCTGTAAATCATTTCTGCTCCTGGAGAGGTTAGAAAGGGCTTATAATATTTAGCCCTTTTTTTCAGACAGAATTTAGGTCTGAGCAAAACCTTTTGTGTCCGCAAACCTCAAAGTTTATTGGGGATGGAAGTCCAAATTAGCTGTCACATATCATAAAAAGAATCTCATGGGCAGAGGGTCAAACTAATTTTGGAATATATGAATTATGCCCAGTGTTATTTTCAATAGATTTTAAACTAAAATATATAAATACATTTTTATTGATCTATATGACTCTGGGTTCTGAAACTTCTACATGTCACATGCGTGATACATAACACACAATGTCAGCCCCAGGAGAGAGAAAACACTCCAATGAAGCAAGCCAAAGAAACAAGTTTCAAACAAGGTAAAGTCATGTGTAGACCAGGATTTTTCAATTCTTTCCCGTCATGCTGAAGCTTCCAGCTCCTGAATAACAACACATGTTTCCCTTGCCCTAGACACCCAAGAGTATGTCTCCTCTCTTGGGCATAAGAATCGCTAGAGTTACATATGTGTAGTAAACAGTGGACCCAGCTGGCATACTCACAATGACCAAATTGTGTTGATCGTACTTTAAACCAATACATCACTCCACGATGAAGTTGCAATAAATGATATATTTGCTTGCCAGACATGAATGAGATGCCTTACTGGATATACTCCAGGAAGGCCAGAGAAACTGGAATAATTTACTGGTGAATTTCTTTCCGGATAGCCCATGATTTGTCTAGAATATAAGCTTTACATATCTGGATCCTTCACACTAGACCAAAGGGAAAATCTGGGCTGCAAGCCTCAATTAGAAATGTGGGGCGCTGCTATGCTGACAGCTGGTGCTCCCTGACCTGTATCTTCTGAGACTAGAACCCCGTGTGGTGGATGACCAATTCATGCGTTGAACAAAAGAAGACCTCCTACAGGGCAGTGTACGTGTTCATCACACGTATGGCACTTAGGGCTAAGTACCATAAGGGCCACAAGAAAAAAAAACAAAAGTAACACATGAAGCATATATGATAAGGAGGCGCCACAGTCCAGAGCACGAGCTCTGGAATCACACAGCCTTGCTTCGAATCCTAGCTAAGCCACTACCATCTGTATAACCTGAAGAACAGTCGAAGGTTTAAATGTTGTTTTACCAAATTTCGAAAAGGAAGTGAAGAAAGAACCTATCTGCCAGGAAGGGACATCGTGGGCTGCAGCACCCAGGCGGGTCAGGGCTCTGCATCCCCTGCTCAGAAACCTTCGCCACCTGGCTCATGGTGATGCTGGCAGCTGAGCAGCCCTGGAGAAGGTGCTCCCGTCATCAGGCCTCGCAGAGAAGCTGGGGAGGTCCCTGGAGGAGGCGGGCCACAGCCTGGCAAGCTCTGGGTGCCTCCTGCACTCAGCTCTGAACAGGCTCTGGTCCCTGGGCCCCTTGGGGGGGAAGGGCTGGCCGATACATACGTAGGGCTGAGGGGCCTGCAGAGCCGGTGCCCAGGCAGGGTGAGCTCTGCAGGAGAAGGCTTCCACAGTCCCCAACAGTCTCCGCATGGTGGTCCATCCGGTGCCAAACACCTGCCACCCACAGCGAGAAGTCCCAGCCACTAGAAAGTCCAGAAGGGGTCGGGCTCTGGGGCCCCGCCCTTTGCCTTTGGGCCGGGGTTTCTCCAGGGGCTGGGCTTGCATGCGCCCCCCGCCCTGCCCCGCCTGCCCTTTCTCTGTGACGAGTACAATGGACATGTCACAAGCGCCAGGCTGAGCCATCCAGTGTCCAGTGCGTGCTAGACCTTGAGAGGAGGTGAAGCGAAGGAGAAGCTCTCCCAGTTTCACTCTGTTCTCGGATCGCTTGGCGCACAACCGGTCCTACATGGGCAATTTACTATGCAAATTTCGTACCTGGCTCCCCCACCGCCGCCGGCCCCGCCGCCCACCCCGCCGTGGGGCCCCGGTGGGCTGTCACCCGCTGGTTTTGCCCTCCTGGGAGGCTGCCACATCTGACCGGGACCACCCTGCTGCTCCAGCGCCTGCCTTCTGCCCTGAGCAGGGAGTCAACGTCAGGAAGCCGGTACCAGCCAGTCACCTCCCACTGAGGAGACGGGGGCTGGGGAAAACAGGGGCAGAATGCAAAATGACAGACCGGGAAGGAGGTGAGAAGAGGGAGGTGAAGGCCCCATCCCATGCCGTGCTGTCCTCTGCCCCAACCGCATGCTGCTCCCTGCTGCTGGAGAGGCCAACAAAAAAAGTGCTGGGTGAAGACCACCGGCCCAAATCACCAGGCTCACCGACGTCTGGGAAGGAGCTGCAGCGTGAAGAGTCTTCACGCATCCCAACAAGAAGCTCCCCTTCCCTGCTATCTACCAGCAGTAGGCCCTGGAAGCGGAAGATTCCCCTGCCGCTTTTTCTGCCGCTGCCAGGGCTGAGGTCGCCCCCGTCGGGGAACGAGGCACTGACGTGGGATCGAGGTGAGCTGCCCCCTCCTCCTAAGCTTCCGTGCTTAGCTGCTGCCAAACACCCAGGCACCTTGGAGAAGAACATTCAGTGTCGCTGGAAAAAGATCCCCAAGAATGTAAGGAAGGTCCAGCCACCGTCCCATGAAAAAGAACCCCCAACACCCATCTGTGTAGCTCCTACCCCTCCTTTATACTCACCTACCCCTCTTCCAGCCCCTACCATCAATCCCCCTATTGTAACTGGGCAGCCCAGGACTTCTGTGGCAATCCCTTCCACCAGCATGGTCACGGCATCTGGAAGTGTGACCTTGCAGCCTAGCGTCTACATGGACACTGCTGCCCCTTCCGGAGCTGTCACTTTCCATTCGGCTCCTGTTTTCCCCAGCCCCCCATTTACAGCTTCGGCCAGCATCGGTGCTTCAGCAGGCAGCAGCTCTGACACTGTACCTATGGACACCACACCTCCTTCCCAGGCTGTCATTTTCCATTCGGTTCCTGCTTTCCCGAGCCCCCCAGTTACGACTTCGGCCGTCACCAATGCTTCAGCAGGCAGCAGCTCTGACACTGTACCTATGGACACCACACCTCCTTCCCAGGCTGTCATTTTCCATTCGGCTCCTGTTTTCCCCAGCCCCCCAGTTACGACTTCGGCCGTCACCAATGCTTCAGCAGGCAGCAGCTCTGACACTGTACCTATGGACACCACACCTCCTTCCCAGGCGGTCATTTTCCATTCGGCTCCTGTTTTCCCCAGCCCCCCAGTTACGACTTCGGCCATCACCAATGCTTCAGCAGGCAGCAGCTCTGACACTGTACCTATGGACACCACACCTCCTTCCCAGGCTGTCATTTTCCATTCGGTTCCTGCTTTCCCGAGCCCCCCAGTTACGACTTCGGCCGTCACCAATGCTTCAGCAGGCAGCAGCTCTGACACTGTACCTATGGACACCACACCTCCTTCCCAGGCTGTCATTTTCCATTCGGCTCCTGTTTTCCCCAGCCCCCCAGTTACGACTTCGGCCGTCACCAATGCTTCAGCAGGCAGCAGCTCTGACACTGTACCTATGGACACCACACCTCCTTCCCAGGCGGTCATTTTCCATTCGGTTCCTGCTTTCCCCAGCCCCCCAGTTACGACTTCGGCCGTCACCAAAGGGAGAAGAAGAAAAAAACGATAAAACCACCACACTGAGCAAATTACTAAAGCTTTTCTACTTTTAACAGGATTTTCCATCTGGTAGATTTATTGTCATATCCCCTTCAAAACAGACAAGATGCTCACCATATTTTAAAGATTATAGGTTGCCACTGAAAGAAAAATTTTACACAGTCACTTCAGCCGTCACCAGCCTTCGGCCTGTCTCCAGGCAGAACCAATAGGCATTTCACAGGGCTGTTCCTAGTTCTGGGAACACACCTCCCAGTAGTAGCAATGCCTCAGCCCATGCCTCGACGCATTTACCTGCAACGTGGCCAACAGATAGACCAACACTTCAAGCTTCCTTGGACCCAGGTCTCCCGTCTCAGGCCACACTGGGGGCCAACGACGGGCAGAGGCCTAACGATCATTTTCTGGTGGGAAACCCAGCAGCCTCAGCACAAGATAAAGTCCTAGTCGCCCCCTGCAGCCCAGCCACCGCGAGTCAGCATCATGCCGGCAGCTTCGCCAGCTTCCCTATTCGCCACCACCAGCAACACGCAGCCGGCCTTTGGCGACAAGCCAGGCATTCTCCCCAGGGCTGTGTCCATTGCTACTGGCTTCGGACTTGCCACCAGGATGCCCAGTACTGGGGACAGTGGCTCGCTCTCTGCCGACACCACACCGGGCCCACTGTTCATGGGACCTGCAGCCCCTACGGCCGCTGGGAGCCTTGGGGTCGGTGTGTCAGCCCCAGGCCTCACTCACTCACAGGCATCCAGACCACTTAACTTCGGGGCAGGACTAAGTGGGGCACCCAGCACCGCTTCTGTTCCTACTTCGGGCCAGACAACCTGCCATCTACCTGACCACGGCAAGGCTGCTGCACTAGGAGGGCCAGGCACCATCCCAGCATTTGGGAACATACCGGATTCCACCTGAAATCCAAACACCTGGGGCCCACCTGGGCTGAATACAGGTGGTACGGTGATGGCAGGGGACAACACCATCCCCACGATGGGAGGCCCTAGGGTTCCCACTTTCCGTCACTGCACACAGGGCCCATCTGGACGGAGAAAATCTACATTTAAAAGTTCCATCACCAAGGAGAAGAAATCTGTCAAGGGACATGTCAGTTTCCACCTTCTAACAGAGCACACCACATCTGTTGCAGTTGCAAGTGTGGTTATCACCCGTGGGTTTCAACACACTTCTAGTTCTACCTTATTGCCAAGCACAAGGGGCCCACCTGCCCACAATCTAGGTGGTGGTCGTCTAGGAGGGAACAACATCATGCCCATGATTGGAGGACCTGCTATTCCCGCTTACAACTGGGACCCACCTGGCCAATACACAGGTGGTGCGGATGGAGGGCACAACATCTCACCAGTGCTGGGAGGCCCTGTGTCAATAACTGCCATCAGACTTGGAACCCATCTGTGCAGAGAACCGGGGGGGGGGGCATGGGGGACAGCACCACACCTGCTGTGACTGGATACACTTCTGGTGCCACATTCATACAAAGCACCTGAGGCCCCCCCTGGTCAAAACCCAGGTGGTACCATGGGGGATAGCAGCATCCATATTTAGAGAGGAAGCTCCACTCTCAGGAAGAACACTGGGGTCCCCGAGTCAGGACACCCCTCTGACTTAGACGAGCCAGCATTGTGTTTGCAGGCCCCTGGTCAGGGCAGCTGTGCCTGTGCTCACAGGAGTCTGGCAGCCGCATAACCTGCCCAGGGCTTCATAGGAGCCACCAGCGAATTCCTTTCTTCTATGAAGAAACTCAACAAATGAAGAGCAGGTCTTATTCTGCAAACTGTGTGCCACCATGAATGGACTTTGCCTCACTGGAAAGTGGCTCAGCCCCTTGAAGTGAAACTTCACCTCCTCTCTTCCTACAGCAAGCCGGAGGACCACACCTCAGGGGTGTGCTAGTGTGTGTGTGTCTGTGTGCAAGTGTGTGTGTGTGCGTGTGTGTGTGTGCTGGAGGGTGAGGAGCATATGAGCCCACTTCAGAACTACACCAGACTTGAGAAGCTCCAGTTAGGAGAATGGAAGACAGCTGCCTGTATCATCCACTGTGCCATCCCTGGCTTGACTGTTAACTTGGCGGACCCAAGTTTTCCCTAGACTTGGAACTGGCAGGATGCCCACTGTTGTTTTCAGATGCTTCCTCTCCCCCTATGCATTTGCCTCAATGGGCCTTTCTCTTTCCCAGCTTTATGTACACATATATATGTCAATAAAACCTTGTTCGTATTAATCTGCTTCTGTTTATGTGTCTTTACTCACTGACTCAGCTGTAGAGGAAGAACTGACATATGTGAGTGGTGATGTGGGAACCAGACTTAAGACACCAAAATTTTGTGTCCCAGTGACTGGGATGTGGAATTAGGCACACATTATGGCTGCACGTGCTGACTCCTGAAATCTGTTTTCAGTGTAACGAGTGACAATCAGGAGGAACTAAGGTCCAGAGGAGGGAGAGTTGGGGTGACTCACCCTGACTGATTAAGTGTGCTGATGTGTCCAATCCCTGCCAACCCGTGGAGCAGTGCATTGAGTGGGCCGCACGTGTCTCAGAAGAATGTTTTTCTCAGACTGATGAAGAGAAGCGACAGGACTTGCCTGTGGTGATGGCAGTTTTTGACAGAAATACCTGCAGCATCCCCAAATCCCAAATCTCTTTCATTGGCTATTTCATCACAGACATGTTTGCTGCTTGGGACGCCTTTGGAGACCTGCCTGAGTTAACCCAGCATCTTGACAACAATTTTAGATACTGGAAGGGATGGGACGAAATGAGGCTGCGGAGCCCCCGCCCGCCTCCGGAACAGTGGGCGACACTGCCTGGGGCCCTGACGCGCTGTCTCTCCAGTCACTTGGGATTCCCGAGGGCGGTCAGAGTTCCTTGGTCCTTTCGTCCCCCGGTCTGCAGAGCCTGTCAGAGCACACAGGGACGTCGGCAACACTCTGTAGCCACCATCTGATGCCACTGCCATAAAGTGAGACTTAGTTCACTCAAGGTACCTGGGCCTGCTGCGGGGGCTCTTCAGAAAGGCACGTGAGAACCACGGTTTGCATTCGCGTCCGTTAAAACATGAGCTCGGGACTGCCCCCGCAAAGGACGGAGATGGATTTCCTGCCAGTGACAGAGAGTGTCTTGTTACAATTTCTCTCAGTTATGTTCAGCACTTAAGAACAGCTAATGGCAATCGGGTCTTTTTTCCAATCATAGAAGGTGCAATCACTCACTTTGGAACACTACTGAAAGTGACTTCTCTTTTAAAATTGAACAGAAAATGCAGACAAAGAAATTTTGAAGTTGATTATTAATATCAATTATTACAATGTTTTATTTATTTTATTAGAAGTTCAATATTTTCTATGAATTTAAAAATACTTCAAAGCCAAAGCCAACTTTAAATACCATGACCAAATTTACATGATTCATATTCATTAGATATGTATTACTTCGTGTACAGACTTATTTTCATAATGCAAATTTAAAATATAAAATGACACATTTTTACTGCAAAAAACAAAAACCACACTGGAGGCTAGATAATCCCTGATGTGTGATGAGGAACCACACTTTATGATTGAACTTTTCGAAAATGCTGAAATGTCTTTTGGGGCATCTTTTTATTCAATTGAGACTTAGGCCAGTCATCTTCATACATTCCCACTACACCCAGAGAGGACGGATTTGGCATCCAGGTTCATGTGTCTGGAGAAACAAGGGAAGAGTTCATACCTGCTCTGTAATTACTGAAAATTTAAGTTGACCTCAAATGTACCATGCTGCTTAAAACAGCAGAAAAGATCCTCTTTAATAACTGGCTTGGCTCTGAGCTAACCCACTAAAATATCAAATCACGAGAGTTATAATTGTGCCCAGTTCTGGCTGACCCTAGAGTTCTGCTGGGCCTCCACTAGGTTTAATAATGGCAAAATTCCTGAGTCTGTGCAGCCTATCTTCCAGTTGGAGGGGAGAACAGAAACCCATGTACATTCTCTGGTAGGTTCGCCAGGAATAAATACTATGGAGATTAAGCAGTATATGGTGAGGTGAGATTGTGGGCAGAGAGGAGCAAGGCTTTCAACTTAAACGGTAGACAGGATAAGTCTTACTGGGAAGGTGGAATTTGAACAGTCTAGAGGGAGGCAGATGAGTCAGACATCTGAGGGAAAAGCATTCCAGATCATGGGAATAACCTCTGCAAGGCCCAGAGGAAGGATGCCAGTGTCCTCAGGGAAGAATTAGTAAATAATGTGGCTGGAATAGAGTCAGCAAGTAGGAGGGAGGGAAGGAGGAAAGGAGGACAGAGAAGATGTGTGTGGAATTCCCTGCATCACCATTTACTGATTGAGTGATCACAAACAGTTAATTCAACCTTCAAGTGTTGCAGTGAACTCAGTGCTTTTCCTATGGCCTATTGACCTCTCAAGAGTTTTGGAAGGATAAAATAATGTAGGGAAGTGACTTATAAGCCATTGTTACTGTTCTATACATAAGGATAGATGGGTAGACAGATAGATATAGATAGACAGATACATAGATAGATAGATACATAGAGAGATGATAGATAGATAGACAGATAGATGATAGAGAGATAGAGATATATAGACAGACAGATAGCTAGACAGACAGATACATAGAGAGACAGATAGAGACAGAGAGATACAGAGAGAGAGAGAGAGAGAGAGAGAGAGATAGGCAGATAGATAGAGAAGAGAGAGAGAGAAAGAGAGATAGATAGATAGATAGAGACATAGATAGACAGAGATAGACAGAGAGATAGAGATAGAGAGATAGATAGACACACAGATAGATAGATAGACAGAGAGATAGATAGAAACATAGATGGATAGATAGACAGATAGAGAGATAGATGGATAGATAGACAGATAGAGAGATAGATAGATAGATAGATTGATAGATAGCTAGATAGACAGATAGATACATAATAGTTAAGGACTGAATTTCTGTAAAATCATAATTTTAAATAATAGTTTCATTGAGATATAATTTACTTTCCATATATTTAAAGTGTACAATTTAATGTGTTATGCATCTACCACCACAATCAATTGTAAAACTTTCATCCACCCCCCCCCCCAAATAATCTACTATAAGTCACTCACTCCCCCACTTCTCCGAACCCTAGGCAGCCACTATACTTTGTCTCTACAGATTTGCCTAGTCTGGACATTGCATACAAATGGAATCATACAATTACTTAGCATGTTTTCAAGGTTCATCTATGTTGTAGCATGTATCAGTACTTGATTTCTTTTTATGGCTGAATAATATTCCATGGTGTGGATATTACTGTGTTTCATTGATCATTCACAGTAAATGGCCATTTGGGTTATTTCCTCTTTGGGGCTCTTATGAATAATGCTGCTGTGGTTGGATTTACGTGCAAGTTTTGTATGCAGGTCTACATTTGTTTTTTAAATTAATAGACTATTTTTGAGCTGTTTCTGGCTTACAGAAAAATTAAGCAGAAAGGACAGAGTTCTCATACTTCCTTACCTCTCAACCCAGTTTCCCCTATTATTAACATCTTACATTAGCATAATATATTTGTTATAGTTAATGAACCAATATTGATACGTTATTACTAACTAATGTCCATGCTTTACTTTACACTTCACTCTTTGTTTTGTACATTATATGATTTTTGACAAATGTGCAATAACCTGTATCCACCATTACAGAACCATACACAGGAGTTTCTCTGCCTTTACAATTCCGGGCTTCACCCATCCTTTTCTCCCTCCCCACAACCTCTGGCAACCACTGATCTTTTGATTGTCTCCACACTTTTGCCTTTTCCTAATTTCATATAGCTCCAATCATATAGTATGCATGTAGCCTTTGCAGATTGGCTTTTTTTCACTTAGCAATATGCATTTAAGCTTCTTCCATGCCTTTTCATGGCTTCATAGCCTTTTTTTTTAATTGCTGAATGCTATTCCTTTGTACGGATACACAATAGCTTGTTTATCCATTCACCTATTGAAAAACATCTTGGTTGATTTCAAGTTTTGGCAATTATGAAAGAAACTGTTATAAACATCCATGTGCAGGTTTTTATGTGGACATAACTTTTCAGTTCCTATGGGTAAATACCAAAGAGCATGATGACTAGATCACTGTATGGTAAAAGTATGTTTAGTTCTGTAAGAAACTGCCAAGTATCCTGCTAGCAACAAATGAGAATTCGAGTTGTTCTGCATCGTCAACAACTTTGGTATTTCAGTATTTGGATTTTAGCCATTTGAATAGGTGTGTAGTGGTATCTCATTATTGTTCTAATTTAAAATTCCCTGATGACATGGAATGTGTAGCATCTTTTCATATGCTTATTTGCCATGTGTCTATTTTCTTTGTTTAATCATAGTTATTTTGTTTTTTTTTAACCAATGCCTGGTAACTCTTGTCCTCCTTTGTCTATTTATATTGTCTTCTTTCTTTCTTGTTCTGTTTTTTTTTTTTTTTTTTTTTGAGATTTTGATCATTTAGTCTTTTTCCTGGTATATCAAATTATTTTTATATTAAAATTGGGCTTAACTTATTTTAGGAAACTATAAAGATACCTCCACATTCTGGATGTCGTTATCATGCTCTTGAAAAGATTTCCTTTTGCCAATGGCAGACAGTTACTACAGGGACTGGAAACCTTAGTCCATTCTCAGTTTGAGCTCATTCAAAGCTGTTTTTCAGTCTGTGTGACGGTTGCTCTATTTCTGTCTTGTCCTTCCTCTACGGTGTTGCCCTTTGGGATTACCATATAAGCGTTTGGATTCTCCCTATTCCCAACTACCCATGTATTTGTTAGGCTTTAAATGTAATGGTTTCCGCAGCCCTGTGAGACTAAAGATACACTTAGCTTGTCATTCCATTAGTTGTTGCCTTTAGCTTGAGCTCTTGCCGTTTGGCTTCTGTGGTTAGAGTCTTTTGAACTCCTTGGCTTTTCAGCTCCTAGGCTGTAAGATTTGAATCAGCAAATGCCCCAAGGAGAAAAGCTGCACCAAATGTCAAGCTTGCGTCTGTGTTTCCCTTCTCTCCAGAACTTGGCCCACATGTCTTGGTGTCTCTCTAACATTCAGATGCCAGCGAACAGATGTTTTCTTACTTTATCCAGCTTTTCTAAAATGTCTTTAGACTTCACCTGATCTTATGTTATTATTCAACTATCATCTCAATTACCCCTAGGAAGAAAATCTACAATTTCATGTTTTATTGTCTTATTTTCTATATTACCTCAGTTTCTGTAGAGACCTTTTACCTGACTGTTCAGTCTAGTTCCTGTGTTACCAGTAAGATGGAGATAAGGTGGAGGCTAAGAATATTGGGGGGAAACCACTGATGAATGATAGGTCTCGTTCGTTTTGTTTTTCCTCTCCTTATTTACTCTGGCAGCCTACATTTGCCTTTCTTCATTTGACCCAGTTGCCCAAATAAGGAACCCACTCTGGCAAAGACCTGACTTTACTCTCATAAATGTCTGCATGTTAGGATTAGCTAGATGATGAACACCATGCCAAAGCTCTTGGTGTGAGACTTTTGCAGACTTTGGTTATCCCTTTAGTTTGCCTCTTGCCATCACTGCTCAGATTGTTGAGGTTTTCTAAGATTCTGTAGGTCAAACCTCTCTACCTGCATACCAGATGAGCCCTTCTCTCTTTCCTGAGCTCACCTGCGGGAGGTTAGCTCTCGGTTTTTCTTTTTCCCCATCCAATCATAATTGTTCATGAATTCCAAAAAGCCCTCAAAGTACCTGTCATCCCTTTCTCTCCTCTCTTTTTTATCAACACTGTTAAATGTTAACCATATATTTGCATACCTCTTTCTTACTTACAATGGAATACTGGAAGGCGCGATCATGCAGTGTGAGCCCCACCAAACTAGGACTCATACAACACTCTCCCCCAGGCCTAAACTTGTGACATCCACTGGTTTTCTTATAATATCTTATATGTATCTAAATTTGTAATGATTTAGTTAATTCCTGAGTTATGTGACAATAAGAAATCAGTCAAATTAGCACTACAGAAGCGCAGCTTAGACCTAGGGACCAGAACCAAGGACCACAAAAACCTGTTAACCAATAAGTTTCACTTGTACTTTGTGTTTAACTAGTGCTGAGGGTGAATGGGAAGTGAGGGAAAAGGAGTTTAACTTCATATCACAGAAACTTGCACTAAAATGAAGAGGAAAATGACCCAGTTCCTGGTTCAAGTCACTATAATCTGCTTCAATAAATAATAACAGCACATAAGAAAAACAAACACTATATGATAGGAACAATGGATAATTAATTACCAGATCAGGGAGGACAGATGACACTTGCTATGGGCTTTCATTAAAGAAGGATTCCAAAAAGCACTGGCTTCTTCTGAGAAGACTTCTTAGAACAGGTAGCATTTAAACTGAGTCTTGAACAAGTATACAGAGGGTAGGGAACAGGCCTTCCGGGCAGGGAACAGGCACAGTGTCAGCAATGGCACAGAGGGCTTATGGAATAGGGAACAAAACTGGCTGAACACAGGAGTACTACGTGTTGGGGAATATGGGGGAAAGGCTGACTGAGGTTGGTTAAATGAAACATCAATAGACGGAAGAGAAAGTAAGTGGAAAGACAGATGGAAGACTGTGGAAAGCCTCTGAAGATGGAGGTCAGCATAATAATATTAAGAAATCAGTGGTACTTTGACACTGTATGAATGTCTAGGTTTAAAAAATCAAGAAAACACAATAAAAGAATAAACTACTGATATAATGATATGTAACCTAAGGCCAGATACCAAAGAATACACACTGTGTGATTCCATGTATGTCATATATGGTGACAGAGGTCAGCTTGGGTGTTGCCCTGGGGGAGTATGGAACAGAAAGAAGTAACAGAGAACCTTGTAGGGTGTTACAAATATTTTATAATATCTTGACCTGGTGTTGGATACATGGGTGCATAGAGATGTAAAGATTCAGTTATTAGCAATGCAACTGGTGTTTATGGTTTGTATGCATACATTAAAAAAAAAACTCTAGTAGGTTAATTAGGCTGTCAGTTGTATGAAGTAAATTTTGGTCAAGGAATAGCCAAGGTAGTAATGCAGTAATAAGTTATACATGTGCTCACTGTGCTCTAGAATGTCACGACTGGAATACAAGAAATATGTGTAAGAAAGAAGACAAATATTCAATATTGATGGTTGGATTAGCTGAATAAATTAGATCACTCTACTTTCAATTTAAGAACTTGGCCAGTGTTTGGATACCTTTGAACAAAGAAAAAAAGGAAATACAATTGTTATTAAGCATATGCTATGTATCAATCCCTGACTTATATTTTGACACACATAAACGTGGGAAATATTGCACCTTGTAACTGAGACAATGAAGATGAGCAAGGTGGCTGGTTTTGACACTAGAGGCTGAGAAAACAATCAGCTCATAATCGTAAGAAGTTTGAAGTCGGAGGAAAAGAATCAAGAGGAAATACTGGTAAGTGCCAGGAGCTTCTGGAAACTACATAAGAGATGAAGACCCCAGAATTGTTGAGCTTTCTAAGAGGCCCAATGACTCAGGTAAAAACAGAAGGCTTAAAACTGAAACCTGGGGATATAGGTATACATACAGCCGATACACTTTGTTATACAGCAGAAACTAACACAACACTGTAAAGCAATTATACTCCAATAAAGATGTAAAAAAAAAACCAAAAAACAAAAAACCCTGCAAAGTAACAATTGTTAGGACAAACAGTAAAGAATTATAAGAAAAATAATCACATGCCTGTCCCAACACAGAAATATCTTAAGCTCCATCTCAGCATTTCTCGATTGGCCTTTCACAAAATACAGCTCCATCAGCTGAATATAGGTTTCTCAAGTAACTGTGAGTAAGACTGAATTAAAAAAATGAAATCAATTCCTTCCTCCAAAACTTTTCAGAGTACGTAATATAACAAACTGAAACCTGAATTTCATGTCGGGATGTAGAGTACGGCTCTTCCCATATGCTTCTGTCTTGTAACTACATCAACATCATCTAAAACCAGTGTTCTGCAGGACAGAGATTGTGAAACGCTGCTCTCATCATGTAAGATATCAGGTCCTTCTCAAAATCCATTCTTCCTTTTGCCCTTTCTCATGTTGTCCCTGCCACCTGATGGGTCTCTCCTAAGCTCCACCTGCCAAAACCCTCCCCATTTTTAGGATCCAAGAGATAATAAAAGGCTTACATTACTAAAAGGCAGAGAAAGAAATCCCTTCCCAGGGATCTACATTTCCTTCCTAGGGAAAAGAAAAACTGTAAAGTATACCACAGTGACCTTAAGTCTATGAATGTAACTATGTTGTGTTACTTTGAGTTCTGTAAAAGTCAATGTGCTACAATATATATGGATACGAATATTTGATCTCTTACGTGTAGATCTTGCCGATAACTTTCATCGTGAGCGAGGTTAATGATTCAGGAGCCACTGTATTTGGCTCAGCCCTTATAACCAGGGAATGTTAAAATTGGAAAGGTCCCTAGATATTAGCAAATCTATCCACCTCATATTCTAAGGAAGGAAACTGAGACGTTCATAGATTGGATATTTATATTAACAAAGGATAAGGATATAAGATATTGGCAGATATATCTTTTAGATTAAGAATTTAGAGATTTTTGTAGAATACTAAGACATTATGTCCACTGATACTGAGACAATGTGTTTTTTTGTTTGTTTGTTTTTTTATTAATTAATTTATTTATTTACGGCTGTGTTGGGTCTTCGTTTCTGTGCGAGGGCTTTCTCTAGTTGTGGCAAGCGGGGACCACTCTTCATCGTGGTGCGCGGGCCTCTCACTATCGCGGCCTCTCTCGCTGCGGAGCACAGGCTCCAGACGCGCAGGCTCAGCAGTTGCGGCTCACGGGCCCAGTTGCTCTGCGGCATGTGGGATCTTCCCAGACCAGGGCTTGAACCCGTGTCCCCTGCATTAGCAGGCAGATTCTCAACCACTGCGCCACCAGGGAAACCCAGAGACAATGTGTTTCTTAGTCATCATTTTCTATTGCCGTGACCAAGCGAGGTGGTAGTCAGTAGTTGTACAAAGGGAAAAAGATAACTTTACAAACTCCCAATTTATATACACAGGGAAATTCATCATTCATGTTATTTAAGCTAACTGGATGCAGTTTATCAGCTACATTGAGGAATGGTGAAGTGTCTATACAATTAACATGTTAGTTTCTGTCATGAGCTCCCTGTTGTTCAAGTGAGTTAATGGTCAGAACTCAACTAGGCACTTAGAGTCCATTATAAATCTGGACTAAACGTTTATCTGTGGCATCTTTATTCTTCTTTGGTGCCCTTAGGCAGAATTAGCTCTCTTATGTTTTGATAAATTCAAGTATTAAACAGGGCTAAGGTTTCACAAGTTCTTTGGCCTAATCATGGGGGTAAGGAGGACCAATGAGCTGGAGTACTTCTAGATTTGAGAATGGTCAGATTGAGGAAGAAGAGTCTTATACCAGAGGTGAAAGAAGACTGATTAGAATTACCTATTTTTTAAAATTCCAACCCTTTTCAATGTTCTAAAGTGATCATGAAGTACATGGGTATGCTAGGAAGTAAGGGAGTCAACCAAGAATATTCTGTAAGAGTTTGTGGATGGCAATAAAGAGGCAAGGAAGATAGAGAACAGACTAGAAAAGGTTTCGGTTGGCCATAATGAAGTCAGAAGGAGAAGGAGAAGAAGAATGACAGATGCAATGGGAAAGAGAAAGCAAGAATAGAGAAGCAAAAGGGAAAGTAGAAAAATGAGACAAATTTGGAGAAGGAAATGAGGAAGAAAACTGGGTGAAAGAGGGAAGCACTGATGGTAGACCACATGACACTCAAAACTTAACACGATGGGGCTTCCCTGGTGGCGCAGTGGTTGAGAATCTGCCTGCCAATGCAGGGGACACGAGTTCGAGCCCTGGTCTGGGAAGATCCCACATGCCGCGGAGCAAATGGGCCCGTGAGCCACAATTACTGAGCCTGCGCGTCTGGACCCTGTGCTCCGCAACAAGAGAGGCCACGATAGTGAGAGGCCCGCGCACCGCGATGAAGAGTGGCCCCCGCTTGCCACAACTAGAGAAAAGCCCTCGCACAGAAACGAAGACCCAACACAGCCATAAATAAATAAATAAATAAATAAAATTAAAAAAAAAAACTTAACACGATGCACATTTAAGATGTGCCACCAATGGCGATGGTCATTACCCTCAAATAGTTTACAATATGTGTTTCAAAGACATTTATAAATTGAAAATGCCATTAAAATAAGTGCCAGGGTAAAAGTATTCATGGAATTGTATGGGAGAATAAAAAGTCTCCCGGTCAAAGAGCCTTCTGAGACATAGGAAAAAAAAGAAAAACCTAAAAAGCATAAGACTCTTCCTATTTTCATTTCCAATGATACATCCCAATCTTGATGATCAATCAGCGATTTAAATGTCAACTATAAACCCAGTATTTTATTAGCTGCTATGCAGTATACTGGAGCAATAGAAGAGAGAGGACCTCAAACCCTCTGTTCCCTCAAATTGAAAGGCAGGCTTCCTGACCCCTCCAGACCACTACTGGACACAGGGAACACACACTAATGTTTCAGGACCCCAACCAACAGTCACCTGCTTTGTGATTACTTCCGTGACACACCCCCACTAACACCACTGACTTTGCCGCTCCTACGGGACATTACATATATTTCCTATTTTAACACATACCACAGTGCATTATAATTATGATTGCAGATACACGTTCTAACAATTTAAAGAGAATGATGACTTTTTTGCTCTTTACATCTTGCTATTTCCCTTCTCATAATATTTCTTGAAGAGAAACCATAAAAATATAAACAAACACAAAAAACAGAAAATATACAAAATGTGTGCTTTGCGGCTTAACACAAACTTAAGTAAAATTCGTTCTGACAGCATCCAGCATGACAAACTTCCATGGTACAAATGAGAATGGACCAAGGTTTGAGCAGGTACAGGAGACAATCCAGGCATGAACAACACCAAGAAAAGGTAGACAGGAAGTAACATGGTGTGTAGGAAATCACGAGACCAGTCTGATGGGAAGAGACTTAAACAAGACTGAAACTCACTTTCTAAACCTCCATCTCCAATTGGACAATTCGCAAGACACAGGTGCACCAAAGTGGCCTATTTATTCAATCCCTTTAATGGGGAGGAACAGTTTAAAATTTTACCCATTTAGTTTGCCTCAAAAGCAACTATCAAATGTTGGCAGGACACAATGAAGGCTTACCTTTGTTAACGTAGTTAAGTCTCTCTCTCTCAGAACTAGCCCATTTAGCTCCAGGTTCCTTATTGCACCCGACGCACTTACACAGCATTCATGAGCTTTACACAACTGGAAGGTCACATCTTTATTTCTTATTGCAGGAACACAACTTCTGGAAACTTTATTTCTGTCACAACCTCAAGCAAAATTATTGTAAAATGAGTGATTTAAACCGTACATTTTATCATCATTAAAAAGCATCTAAAAAGAAAAAAAAGCATCTGCTCTGTGCTAAGGATTAGAAACGACTCCTGCCCTTAAAGCCTCATTAAGGAGGGACATGTACAAACTCAAAATTTCAATCACATGAGATAAAGAACCATAACCTGTATGCACAGAGGTTCCTATGGAGGCAAAAAGTTATATCTAAGTGACGGCTTCATGATAACCCTGAAGTACAATCGAGAAAGCTGAGGGTCTGCAGAGGTGGAGGAGGAGGTGCAGTAACTGCAGAGGGAGCACCTCTGCAAAGACACTCAAGCCTGACACCTGCTGGGCACTGTAAATACTGCAGGTGGGGATGACTAAACGCCAGGGGTCCAAGTGTGAGAAGGGACAGAAAATAGAGATGTTGGTCGAAGCAAGCCTGGGAGAGAGCATGGCTTGTATCCCACAGGTGATGAGCCCTGGGGCTACCACAGGCTGAGTAAGGGTGCCTCCGCTGATTAGAAAAAGGCGCCCCGCTGCTGAAGGACCGATTAGATAAAGGGAGTGATCACAAAAAGCTCCCCTTCCTCAGGGCCAAAGAGCCCCAGGAGGCTTGGCCAAGCACAGTTCAGACTACACGCCTCTGGGCAGAGCACACGCTGGGCGGCTAGTACGCACTAACTCTGTGTGGGCAAGTCATTAGCAGCATTATTTTAGGCGTATCTTTTCATGTTAGAAGATCACTCAACCCGAGTAGGCATATGAACTGAGAGGAACTGAGTCCAGGGGCCGCGAAACCACCCAGGAGCTTCTGCCATAGTCCGGGCAAAATGGAATGTGGATGAAGAAGCAAATTTACGAGGAGGCCAAAATCTACAAGCTAGACCCACTGGATGAAAAACACAAAGAAAGTTCAGTGAAGGAACTCTGAAGAGAATGGGCTCTGCAATAAATTTTTCTTACAATCAAGGTAAAATATTAGGCAACATTAAGTACAGTGGCCTTTAAGGTCCCTTCCAACTCTAATTTCTTTTGATTTCTAACTTATTACTCTGGTTAAGTAAAGTCCCTTCAGAGGGACAGAACAGTTCCTACACCTGAATGGGATGCAAAGAATAATCTGACTTCTCTTCACCAGGGGATGAGTTGAACTGTCCTTGCAGAAGAGATAACACACGGTGTGAACCCCAGATCCTAGCAAAGGGCCAGGCACACAATAAGTATTCAGCTTTTTGAAAACAAATGAACAATCATTTCCTCTCCTAGATCTTCACACCCTTCCTCTGCTGGCTACTTTCTTTCAGCTTATAAGCATCCTCAATATACCCACTGAAAAAGCTCTCACACCTATGACTCTTTGGATCTTCTTGTGGGTAACCTAAGTCTCTCCCATGCCGTCAAACACCTGTCCTCCCAAAAAGCCCAGATCTGTACCTTGGGCCCAGACCTGTGTACCAGGCCCCTCGAAAGCACTGAAGATGAAGTAAGATCCTCTCCCCAGCCCCAATCCCTTCCTACTGTGCTCTGTATCTCACAAAAAGATGCAGCTGTAAACTGTCACCCACGCTTGCTGCCCTCCCTTTTCTAACTGGTCACCAGGCCCCACCCATTCCCTCTCGGATCTCCGAAATCCAGTCCAACCTTTTACAACTTAAGTGGGACCCTTAGATTACAATTCACCCTGCACCCAATCAAGTGCTTTCCACATGGAGGTCTGAGTGAGTCTCTAAACCAGAAGTCCATCTCACTGCTGTTTAGCGTTTCCCACAGCCTTCAGGATAAACATCCAAACTTCTGACAGGACAAAGAAGGCCCTTTTCTGTTTGGCCCCAGTAGGTTTCCAGTATCAACTCTCATTTCTTTCCCAAAACCGGAGTTCCACTCGTGTACCTTAGTTTTGCCATATTTTCTTATATTTCTCAAACTTTGACACACACTGCTCCCTCCTGCCACCCCAGGAGCTTCTATATATCCTTAGAAAGGATGGCACCTCCTCCAAGAAGCCTGAACTCTCCCTTCCAAGATTCTGTGCTCTGCAAAAGGGAAGGGGGGGGGGGAGGGATAAACTAGGAGTTTGGGATTAACATATACACACGACTATATATAAAACAGGTAATCAACAAGGACCTAATGCATAGCACAGGGAACTCTACTCCATCTCCTGCAATAACCTGCACGGGAAAAGAATCTGAAAAAGAATGGATATATGTAGAACTGAATAACTTTGCTGAACACCTAAAACTAACACAATATTGTAAATCAAGTATACTCTAATATAAAATAAAATTTAAATTAAGAAAAAAAAAGATTCTGTGCTCTGCAGCACCAGAACTCACTTCTTCCAGAGCACTGACTACTGTGTCTGTGTTTACTTGCCGCCCAGTAGAAGGGGAGATGACCTAGGGCATAAGCATCGTCTCCAGCAGCCCTTGGTTCTGACAACTCATTCAAGTGCCAGGATACTTTACACACATAACCTGCTTAATTAATTCTAAGAACCCACAGAAAGAGTGGTTTTTCATGTCATTTTACAAGTGTGGGGATTGCAGTTCAAAAGTAACCTGGGCTTCCCTGGTAGCGCAGTGGTTGAGAGTCTGCCCGCTAATACAGGGGACATGGGTTCGAGCCCTGGTCTGGGAAGATCCAACATGCCGTGGAGCAACTAAGCCCGTGCACCACAGCTACTGAGACCGTGCACCTAGAGCCCATGCTCCGCAACAAGAGAAGCCACCGCAATGAGAAGCCCGCACACCACAACAAAGAGTAGCCCTCGCTTGCTGCAAATAGAGAAAGCCCACGTGCAGCAACAAAGACCCAATGCAGCCAAAAGCATAAATAAATAAATAAAAATAAAAAGTTTAAAAAAACACAAAAACACCATCACAGAAATATCCAGAAAAATATTTCACCAAATAACTGGGCATGGTGGCCCAGACAAATTGACATGTAAAATTAACCACCTAAGCCACAGTTTTGCCATTTTTACTGAGAAATTTGACTTATCTGAACTATTTTGATACCTAGAAGATACCTTCTAGAGGTAACACCCTCAGTTTTTGACATGGTAGGCAGCAGAGGGAAAGAGCCCATTTGCCCAGTCAGATGACACCTAAAAGGATAAAATGCTGTCTTCTCTCTCCAATCCACAAGGATGAATGCCAAAAACACATCACTTATATCTGCTTTAGCTAACATATGATAGGTCTGGAACAGATCTATGCTCCCAGCAAGTCTCATGAAATGCTGTTTCATTAAGGGGAGACTTTACTTGCTAAGATTAGAAGCAAAAGAGGGTGGTGGATGAAAAACTGCCCAAGGATATAAGTTCACGCAAGGGAGCAGGAGAGAGAATGGGTATCCGAAGATGTGCGCTCTGAGCCAACACTAATTCCACAGCAGCAGGTTGTAATTCAGGGAGCCAAACTGCTGGGGTTTTTTCCCCCCACTTTTTTCCCCCCAAAGAGGGACAAATCAAGCATACTGACAAAGGAAGAGCATTAGTCACCACAGATAAACTCCTTTTTAGAGGTGATATCGCAAATGATTTGGCTCAGTGTAGACTATGATTTGGCTCCACAAACCATAAGCTAGAGCACTTCATGCGAGGTCCCTCCTCAAATATCCATGATAGGTAGAAATTCGGCATCAGTACTTTTTGAAATCTTCCCAGGTGATTGTAATATGCAACCAGGGCTGAGAATCTGGAGATGTAGAGAGAATTTAAATTGAACTTTAGTTAAACAGTAAAACAAGCTCTGACTCTACTGGCTGGAGCTAGACAAGGGATATGGATTTAGTGGGATGAGAAGATAAAGAACACCAGGGAGTAAATCAAATGCTTTACACCTGTGCTTAGCTAATTGTTACTCAGATAATTCAGACAATCTTACAGCACCTGAACCCTGAAATTCCTTAGCTCTGTTTTAAAAAAAGTAACTCTTCAAGTACCTGAACTCTGAGAATCACGTAAATCATAAAGAAAAAGAAGAAATCTTACTTTTTGAATTAGTTGATTTCATATATACTGTTTCACTTTCATGATATTAACTAGATCTCTTTCTTTCCATTTTATGTTTGAGGAAAGTAAAGCTTTAAAAATCTCAGTAATTTTCTCAAGGTCACTTGTTAAGGGTGTGGTAGGCAGCATAATGGCTCCTAAAAATGCCTTCACCCTAATCCCTAGAACCTATTAATATGTTACCTTACATGGTAAAGAGGACTTTGCAGATATGACTGAAGTTATAGACCTTGAGATAGAAAGATTATCCTGGATTACCTCATGGAACAAATCTAATTGCATGAGTCCGTAAAAGCAGAAAACCATTCCCAACTGTAGAAAGAGAAAGAGAGAGATGTCCTAATAGAAGCAGAATCAGAGAGATGCAACATTTTGGGTTTTGTAGGTGGAGAAAGGGGACTGAGTCAAGGACTACAATGTGACCGCTGGAAGCTGATAAAGTCCAGGGAACAGAAACACCCCTAAGAGCCTCCAGGAAAGAATGTAGCTCTGCCAACACTTTTTTTTTTTTTTAACCATCTTTATTGGAGTATAATTGCTTTACAATGGTGTGTTACTTTCTGCTTCATAACAAAGTGAATCAGCTATACATATTCATATATCCCCATATCTCCTCCCTCTTGCGTCTCCCTACCACCCTCCCTTCCCTAACCCACCCCTCTAGGTGCACACAAAGCACAGGGCTGATCTCCCTGTGCTTTGTGGCTGCTTCCCACTAGCTATCCATTTTACATTTGGTAGTGTATATATGTCCATGCCACTCTCTCACTTCATCCCAGATTACCCTTCCCCCTCCCTGTGTCCTCAAGTCCATTCTTTATGGCTGAGTCTTTATTCCTGTCCTGCCCCTAGGTTCTTCATAACCATTTTTTCTTTTTTTTTAGATTCCATTTATATGTGTTAGCATACGGTATTTGTTTTTCTCTTTCTGACTTACTTCACTCTGTATGACAGTCTCTAGGTCAATCCACCTCACTACAAATAACTCAATTTCATTTCTGGCTGAGTAATATCCCATTGTATATATGTGCCACATCTTTATCCATTCATCTGTCGATCCTGCCAACACTTTTACTTGACTCAATTGAGACCAATGTCAGACTTGTAAGGTAATAAATTTACGTTGTTTTGAGTCACTCAATTTGTGGTAATTCGTATGAAAGCAATAAAAAACAAATACAGAGGTCCTACAAGAGCCAGGCTACATATTTATATTTAAGTATTTCTAAAATGAATTTAACCTTGTGATTGACAGCAGCAGCAGCTTCCAAGGGATCCCACCACACACCTGAGGCAAAAGCAGCCTAATAAAGAAGCAGTGACAGCAGCA